>NC_048298.1:91995875-92042979 GCF_013100865.1 Trachemys scripta elegans
ACAGGTAGGGGGTAGGGTCCTAGGTGGCCAGTTAGGATTGGGGGGAGGGTCTCAGGAGGGGGCAGTCAGGGAACAAAAGAGGCAGGGAGGCTTAGGCAGGGGGTGAAGTCTTGGGGGGGCAGTTAGGGGCAGGGGTCCCAGGAGGGGGCAGTCAGGGGACAAGGAGCGGGGGGGGAGGGTTGGGGGTTCTGAGGGGGGTGGGAAGTGGGTGGGGCAGGGGCGGGGCTAGGGCAAGACAGGGGCGGGGCTAGGGCGGGGCTCCTCCCGTCCTCTTTTTTGCTTGCTGAAATATGGTAACCCTAGAATAGCCAAGTCAGCAGAGCAAGGGGGTGGATGTCCTACACGCTAGCAGCTGTGACCTCCGTCCCACCCCAGCTCATTACAGCCCCCAGTGGGCCGCAGGGTGCTCAGAGCTACTACAAGGAAGGCCCTGGAAGTAGCTAGATGTGGAGGTGGACAGATATGCTCCTGCAGGGGCGGCTGCTTGGCCACGATGGGGCGACCACAAGTGGCAAAATCCATAGACTAAATTGGCCAGTTCCCTTGGCTGGGCACATAGCAAAAGCAGCCGGAAGGAAACAAGTGCTGTTTGGGGGCTGAGTGTTGCCAGAGAGCTCAAACCAGGGAGTCCGGGTAGCCCCGCAAAAGGGATGCAGTTAACCACTCTTATGGACCCACTAAGCAGTCACCTCTCACCTTTTTGTTCCCCTCCCTCCATGGACCAAGCACCCACACATACTGTGATTTTCCACCCCCTAGAACCATAGGCCCTCTCAGAGGTGATGGCCACTGGCCCATACACATAAAAGCAGGAAGAAACGTTAGGAGTGGGGAATGGGAGGTCACAGGAGGCTGGGACTTGCCCCCATTAGTCATCTAACAGTTCTAACCCATGGTGACTGTAATATTACCCAAAAGCTGCCCAGCTGGTACCTTCCAGGACCATATTTAGGTGCACTACCCATCCCAATTCTTATGGGTCAGTCCTGTATCCTGCACTTTAAATACGATTTTCCACCACCACCCCGCCTATCCCAAGAGTTGTAATAATTTCTGGCTTGCCTAGGAGGAGAGAAAACCCAGAGCTTATGTGATTTTCATGCACTATAGAGAACTAAATGCTGTTGTATTCCCAGAGGCTAGGGGAAAACTGCAGGTGGGGATGGGGGAACCCATTGTTAACTCAGTGCTGGGATGGTCTCCCACCTCCTAGTATTCTCCGAGAAGAGAGGTGGAGAAGCAAAGGGAAAGAAGGGATCAGCCCTGCAAGAATTAAGTGTGACAAAGTTGAGACTTTTTCTTTAAAATATATGTACATATATATTTGTAAAAGTACATTACCATAGGAAACTGTGAGATACCGCAAAACACAATAGACAGAAAGCAGCATTTATTTTACTGGGTTTTCTCACGTACAATCCCAGGATCAAATTCAGACTTGATGAATGCAGGCTTGATCAACCCACTGAAGTTAGTTAAGTTGTGCTTGCTTACACCAACTATAAATTTGGCCCCAAGTCTTTAAATAACTTATCAGCAACATGTTAAAAAAATAGTCCTACCCCAAACCTCACTATGTCAATGTCAGAGATTCTTAGTGGGAGGAGTTTATCAGAACTCATTTGAAGGCAAAGTTGGTCCCAAAGATAGAGAATTATTGCATTACATACGTAGAAAACGTCAGAACAACCCTGTGTATCCAAACCTCGTTCATTGGAAATTCATCTCAGTCATGGCCTCTGCTGTGTGAATCAGTTGCAATTCAGTGCATACACTCCATTTCTCTGGCTATGCTTTGAATGGCTCCAAACCATTCTGGATACAGACGAGATTCCTGTAACTGAAATCCAGTCTTTAAAAAGAAGGAAGAGTCATGAACTCCTTGCTCTCTAGAGTCTGCAGGGTCCTTTGAAAGTGCGAGAGGGGATTTATGAAACCTGAGATTAGTTGAATGAAGCAGAATCATTTGGGAAGGCTAGAAGGGGAATGCTAGATAAGCATCTAATGATCCCCTATCTCCTTAGATTGTGGCAGGATCCTAGAACTCCAGGAGCTGGAGTTTGTGTCTTCCTATGGAAAGTTTCTGGTAGTTGGAGAGGAAAGAGCAAGTTCACTGGTACTTTTGGGAAGGCATAGGCAATGAAGTGCCAATAAGGAGACGAGGGAAGCAGTGGGAAGCGTGGGATTCCCTATTTCAAGGGAGAGATTGGAAAGCACAGAGACGCACATGCAGGGAGTGTTGGGAAGAGAGATAAGGGAAGCACATAGAGGAGAGGGGAACACTTTCAAGGCTGGAGATGTGTGAACCACCTTCCCAGGAAACACAGTCTCATGGATCATCCTGGTCCATCTTCACAAGGTCCCACCTGAGCTGCTAGATAGATTTTTAATGGATGTGGTGTGCTGGACTCTGGAGGAGCACCAGTCCCACTTCCCTCCTCCTCCCTGGATCCTTGGCAGGCAGGCAGAACTGATGCCTTCAAAGCTTCCAGTGAGTCTCAGTCATTTTCTGGGGACTGGACCGTTGGCTGGGGTGTGGCTGAAGAGCCTGGCCCTCCTGTATATGATGGCTCCTCCGGCTCTTCTACCTCTGGGGTGCAGTCTGCAGTGGTTTCTGTACTGTCACTATGTGCAGAAGGTTGGCCAGCTGCAGAGCCCTCATCCCTCATGGTGTCTGGAGGCAACTTGGGGGTCAATGGGGGTTTTGGGGACAGCGGAGCACCGCGACTCTGGCGTCTGGCAGGCTGGGGTGGAAGTGGAGGTGGGACAGCAGGAGCTCGCATAGACCCACTCACCGTTCGGCGAGGAAAGACTTTGGGGATGGCAGTGCTCTCAGGCACAGGTGGGTTTTGAGGTGTGGAAGTTTGGGTTCGAGGCTGCACCTGTGGTGGGGGCACCATGGGTCGGACTGGGGCAGCTCGCTTCACTGCAAAGCAAACAGGGAAACAAAACTCCTTTTACCAGCTTGTTTTCCATCCATACAGTCCCTACATGGCAGGCCTGCAGCCTGACTCCTGGCTCTCCCATCCTGTGCTCCCATGCCCAAGTCCCATGGCACAGTTCCTCCCCTTCCAGCCAGTCTGAACTGGACAAAGCAGGATCCAGCTCTCCATGATGTATTCATACAATGCCCAGCCCAATGGGGTCCTAATCCCTGACAGGGACCCCACAAATAATTAGGGGACTGCCCATAGTAGCTTTGGCCAGAGGCACCAGTGCAGAATGCCAAGACCTTCCCCACAGCCAGGGGAGGAGCTTGCTGCCTCCACAGAAGGGGCAGGATGGGTAAATTGAGAGGCTTATAGTCATTAATGCCCCACAATGGTGTTCTGTTTGCACTAGTTGGGCCACAAGTCAAACTGCATTAGGGACGTCTGTGGCATGACAGAGGCTAGTCCTATGGCAGGGGAGAAGCCCAACAGCCAGAGCTCACCTGCCCCAGCTCGATAAATGCTCCCAGTTCCATATTGCGTGTTATATCCCAATATGCCCAGCCAGGACCAGCTCAAGTCCCCGGGCCAGTGCCCCTTTCCCCACATCTCTGTGTCATAGCCTTGCTTAGAGACAGTCCCCGACATTATCACCTGCAGGGCCGGCTCCAGCTTTTTTGCCCCCACAAGTGGTGAAAAAAAGAAAAACCCGATTGAGCTGCTGTTGAATTGCTGCCAAAGACCAGGACGTGCCGCCCCAATAACGGACGGAGTGCCGCCCCTTTCTATTGGCCGCCCCAGGCACCTGCTTCCTTCGCTGGTGCCTGGAGCCAGCCCTGATCACCTGCCAGCATCCCTTTCACTCCCAGAACAAGCAGGGCTGGTAAGGGGAAGCCAACCTTGGAACAGGACGAGATGGGGGCCAGCACTGGTGGTGCCACTCAGGCAGGACCTTGATACCAACGTACCCCAGTGTGGGCCTCCTCCAGCTGAGGCATACCCCTCAGCAGACTGGTGAACCCACTGAGCTGCAGCTCCATCGGCAGCATGTCGGTGCCTGGGCCATGCACTGGAAGCGAGACAGACCGTACACATTGAGGTGTGTCAACCTGCCAGACTTACTTTTGCGTGTGGTGTCATCAGCCGAGGGGCCCACAGTCACAGGAGAAGTTCTGGTCGTCTTTGGGGAGACTGGTCCAGAGGACATCTCGGGGTCTCTTCTGCTGTGGGGAAAGGGCAAGTCAGGTCTCTGTAATCACATCTGCCAGAGACCTGAACTATGGGCCTCAAATCCGTGTATCTGCCAGAGAGACATCGTGTGAATGCGGCCAGCACATGGGGTGACACACCTAGCATCTGACCATGCTGTTAGCTGCATGGGGTTGTAAATGCGCATGTACAGAGTTTCAGGATGAGTCATACAGAGCGGGAGGTGGGATGGGGTGAGCAGTTACTGGTGCAGGGTGACTGTGCTAAAGACACACGTCACTGGGGAAGCAGATGGAGCTCTCCTCTTGTGACACTGGTGGCAAGGGGTTCCCCTTTCAGACACCCGGGTAGGATATAGCTAGGAGACAAAGGTGTGGGATGCAGAGGCAGCTATACAACTAACATAGGTCAGCAGTGCAGCTTATCCAGGACACTGAGGGAGGGGGACAGAGAGAAAAGGAGAAGATACTGAACATCACTATCATAGGACCTATTTATATGGCCTCCTTTACCATAGCATTTGAGTGCCTTTATAATCATCAATGTACTGAGCCTCACTGCACCCCTATGAGATAGGGCACTACCATTATCCCCATTTTGCAGACAGATTAAGTAAGGTGCCCACGGTCACACAGGGAGTCTATGGCAGAACCAAGAATTGAACCCACGTTTCCTGAATCCCAGGCTAGAACAGTAATGCTGGACCATCCTTCCTCTTGCCCTGCCTCAAGAGGAAGCACATATCGGGGCAGTGTGAAGCCATTCTCTCTTCTGGTGGGGGGCTGTGCGTGCCAAACCTCCAAGTAAGGGAGGAAGATTCAGTTAGTATCTAGAGTCGCCTACAGAAGATGCCACTGGCTATGATGTGGGGACCCCATCTCTCTGCAGCAGGCAGGGGACAGACAGAACAGCACAGCCTCACTCACTGCCAGACACTCAGGGCCGGCTCTGGCTTTTTTGCCCAAGGCAAAAAAGCCTCCCGCCATGCTCCCCCCCCCCCCCAGCGCGGCAGGGGAGGGCGCCAAGCCCGGCCTCGGGCCACTCTCCCTGACCAGCCGGAGTGCCGGAGGGAGGGCGGCGAGCCTGCCGCGGCTCTGCTGGTGGCCGGAGCCCCAGGAGGAGGGCGGAGAGCCAGGCTGGGGCTCCGCTCTCCCCGGTGGCCAGAGCGCCGGGGGGAAGGCGGCGAGCCCGGCCGGGGCCGGAGCGCCGCGCCGCCCTGCCCCGCCCCCCTCCAGGTGCTGCCCCAAGCACAAGCTTGGTGGGCTGGTGCCTGGAGCCGGCCCTGCAGATACTTACGCTTCTCCAGGTGTTAGAGAGGGAGCGCTGGCAGGAAGGGGCTGAGACGAGGGCTCTTCCACTGAAGGGGCTTCGATGGGTTTGATCTCCGGGGGGGGAGTGAACATACCCGAAACATTGAAGTCTATCTCTTTAAAAAATAAAGAAATAAAGTGAATTAATGCGGCACAGAAGCACCCTCCTTGGTGTCTGCACAGACACTCCCCACACCCAAAGCAAAACCATCCCATGCAGAGTCCTAGGGGCCTGATCCAAAGGTCACTGGGAGAATCCTGTTGACTCCAGTGGGCTTTGGATTGTGTCCTGGGAGAGCGCAGCCAACACAGACCATCCTGCAGAACCCACTCACCTACCCACAGGGACCCCTCACTCTCTTCTTCTCGAGTTACTTATGGGAGAATTCTGCGACACTGCACACATGCAGAATTCATGTCCCCCGCAGAAAATAGATTTTGCCAGGGAGGCACTGCAATTACACCTTTTGCCCACCAGTGGCTGCTGTGACACCAGAAGAGAGGGCAGCTGGCTCAGAACTGGAGCAGCCAGCTATGGAGAGGGAGTGGGCAGTGGCTGCCTTCCTCACGGTGCCCTGCCTGTGGGGCCAGGTGAGGAAGCACAGGATATGTGTGGGGGAGGCGCGGGAGGACGGACAGTGAGGGGCACATGGGGCTGCTGGGAGGGTCACATAGATTGGGGTTTAGAAGGGCTAGTATGGGGACAGAGTGGGACTGGGGCACAGGAGCTAGTAGGGTGACAGCATTGAGCTGGAATGAGATTGGGGGTGCTGGGACAGATTGGGACAGCTGGTAAAGAGGTGCAGGGCCACATGGGGATGGGGAAGGTGGGGTGGCTGACAGGTGTTTTGAAACAAATTACAAAAATAATTGAAACGTGTGATTACATTGTGTTATTTTGACAAATAAGATATGCAGAATTTTAAAATATTGTGTGCAGAATTTTTAATTTTTTGGCGCAGAATTCCCCCAGGAGTATCGAGTGTATTGGCCTCAAGTCTGGGAGCGGGCAGTGCCCCCATCACAATACACTGAGCTTCCAGAGAACAGCTACCCCCTTATCCTCCCGCAGCCTGGACTCAGACAATGCCCATCAATATAGACTCTCCAGATCCTGCACAACATCATTCCCCAAGAGCCCCCCAGCCTCCCAAGAGCATGCACAGCAGGTCCTGGGGGCTGGTGCCTTGAGTGCGGTGTAGGTGAGAGAAGGACACCACCCTCCAGAAGACAGGTCACTACCAATGTCACTACGTTAGCTTGGCTTGGAGCCCTTGGGCAGCCTTTTGTCACTATATGAGGCTACCAAGGGTTTCTCCTGGTTCTCACCTGTCCAATTCTGAAACCAGGACCCCAGATTTCCCAGTGAGCCTAAAGGGAGGGCTGGGTGGGGAGCCCAGCTGTACCGCCTCAGAGATCTCCCACTTGCCCGGCTTTAAACCATTCTTCATGTTCGGCACTGCAGCCGCCAGCCTACCAGCAAGGGCAGGGGAGGAGAAGGGAACTGCCCTGGACAGGACACCCCTTCATGTCAGCATAGCTCACTCCTTTGTCTTTGTACCCTTCTCATCTCGGACTCTGAGCACACAGGGCCTGATTCTGAACAGCACTCACTCCCACCTGTTCGACACTGGCATCACAGCACTGGCCCCACTGGACTTGCCCTAAGAGAAGCCAGGATCTAGACCAGCATTGCCTTACCTCCAGGGAAGAGAGCGTCGGCATTCTGTATCAGGGCCTCCACGATGCCCACCACCTGGATGGAGGACACGGAGGCCATGTCTAGCTGCAATGGGTCTCTGAGGGACAGAGAGAGAGGAGCCGTTAGGATGGAGCTAGAAATGGACAATTAATGAGCTGTTGCTTCTCCTCTGGCAACAGCACTTGCGACTGTCTGTCTGCTGAACACGGGGCCTGTTTGGAGGGGAATCATGGAAGGCAGCAGGATGAACCCATTTTATTGCTAGTCAAAAACTCGTGGGGTGCTATTAGCACCAGGGGTTCGCAGCAGAAAGCACAGCTGAGGGTTGCAGCTCTGAGGTGGGGGCTACGTGGCGCTGTGTGCAATGAGTACACTGCCCCTTTCACCTTGAAAAACCTGGATTCAAGCCCTGTCATAGGTCACATGTGCCACAAGCGTGCTGGGTCTCAGCCACTGCCCAATAGACATTTGCCCCCCTTGCATTAACCCCCTGTGGATTGGCAGAGCTATGTGCTGGGGGACGAGGCTTGGCAGAGGGGCGCAGGTCGGCAGGGAGTTGAATCGGTAGAGCTGAGGGAGAGAGGGCCAATCCTCGCACAGGAACAGCGCGGGGTGTTTGCAGGTCAGGACAGGTGAAGAGGCTGAGGTGTGGGATGGGGGCAGGACAATGAAAGGCCAGGAGTGAGGTACATTAGTACAGCTGGCTGGTGGGGCAGGACTGGAACAGAAAGAGGTGCATCCAGTGAGAATTGGGGTGCATTTGCAGAGCTGGGGCAGGGGCCTAGGACTGGAACAGCGGGGTGTGGGCGAGATCAGGAGTGTGGTACATTAGTGGAGTGTAGGATGGGAATAGCAGCAGGTGCTGCCAGTCAGTACTGAGCTCTATGGACCATTGGTATTAAAAAAAATTCCTTTCTTTAAAAGTTCTCAAACTGCCCTTGATGGTAAATAAATCCCAGCCAGGGCTGGTGCTGCTTCCCGGCCACAGCACTTGTTTTGTGGGGAGGCTGGTAGAGGAAACATTCAGAGGTGGTGGTGGAGAGGTTCGTGCCCTGGATCACTCCCTGGGGAGTCCCATGTATTACCCTGTGCTCTGCTGTGACCACAGCAGGTTGGGGCCCAGGACGATGGCGATGTTGCTAGGGGTCATTTTATTCACTTCCTGATGTTCAGCCAGCTTAGCTAAAAACCGGATCAAATACCTGTTGCAAAAGGCAGGAGGTTAGTAAATATCAGGGGAATGCCGCCCCTCCTGGCCGTAGGAGTCAATGCTCTGCATTGCCACACGGGGAGACTGGGATTCCCAACTGGGTCTCTCTCTCTCTCTCTCTCTCCCTCAGAACAAGTGGGGCTGGCAAAAGCATGGAGACCAGGCCCTGGTCTCAGTGTGAGTGCCGTGCAGGAGAGCAGGGTTCCACTCCCGGAGTTGGCAGGGGGCACGGCAAAGGCTGCGCCCATTGTCTGAGGGGCTGGCATTGTGCACTGTAACACACCCAACTTCAGCTTAGGATCCCCCCACCCCCCATCCTGGTCTCTGGCTGCCTGGGAGCCATGCAGAAGCTGAGGCCAGGGTGCTTTGGGGACTCTAGCCCCTGGTCTCAGAAGACAGGGGATCACTCACCAGCTGAGGCACTGCGATACCACGGAGATGGGCAGAGTGCAAAGCCTAGAGACTGACGGATCCCTGCCCCCTACCTCAGGTTGTTGTAGTTGTCCTGGGGGAGCTGGCTGCAGGTGTCTTGGAGGCTCTGTAGACGGCCCTCTGGCTCCTTGAAACTGAGGAGAGGGAAAAGAAGAGATTTAATGTGGCCTGAGAAAAGGAAGGACGGAGCAGTGTCAGAGGGAGAGGCGAGAGCCCCCTTTCTCTCTCCATTCCAGTACAGGCTGAAGAACAGCGGATTAGACTCATCTGGGGAGAGGGCTGAACTTATTCCTATGTGAATGTGCTCCCCACAAAGCCCACTGGTGTCAGCAGGGGCTTGCAAAGGGATCAAGGGGAGAATCCAGCTGTTTATTATTTATTCAATGCCTTCTTGTTGCATTCACTATGGAGAAAATCTGCTTCTATTTAGATCACCGCTATTCCCGCCCTTTGTCTCTCTTCCTTCTCCATCGCCTTTCTCTCTCTCTCTCTCTCCCTTCCCTGTCTTTGTGAATCTCCTCTGTTCCTTCCTCTGCATTTCCTTCCCTGCAGCAATTCCCAAATGCCAACCCAACTGGCTTCACTCCCACCACCCCTACCCCCATTCCATCCCCTAAAATGACCAGCCATTAAATAGCTAATGTTGACAAAGCATCATCATCACTGGACTTTAAAATTGATACTCCAATCAGATGAATAGAGTCCAGCAGATTTCACCCCCCTGAGTCCTTGTTTCAGGCTCTCTGCACACTCAGGCAGACAGCACTGCATGCCTTCAACTCAGTTCACATGTGGAACATTCTCTCCACAATCAAGGGAGCTAGAAACATATTTTTCTTTCTTAAAAGGAAAGCTTAGATTTTTGGCAGTGGAAATATAGTGCTGCCCCCTTTCAACCTGAGCAGCTAGTCAAGTTTGGGGCCCTGGGGACGTTCCAGCTGAGAGCAGAAACTGGTGTTTGCAGTGATGTTGCAGCCCTGTCAGTCCCAGGGTATTAGAGGGATGAGGTGGGTGAGGCGCTGAAGTGCTTCTGGTGAAGACACCTCACGGAGGTGGAATTATTAAGCCAATGGCAGAGCTGTGCTAGTGCAAGTCTGTAGTGTGGACCTGTCCTGTCAGTAAGTTTCCCAGCCCTGAAGAAGCGCTCTGTGTAAGCTGGAGAGCTGGTCTCGCTCACCAACAGAAGTTGGTCCAATAAAAGCTATTACCTCTCCCACCTTGTCTCTCTAATATCCTGGGACTGACATGGCTACAACATAACTGCACCCCTCTGAGTCACAGAGAGGAAAAGAAGGTGGGGTGGGGGGAGAAAAAAGCAGCTGGGGGTGTGTGGTGTTAGTGGGTTCCAGATTATTGCAATAATCCAGTGTCTCTGTTCAGTCCATGATTTTTTGTGTCTAGCAGAGTAATGAATGTAAGCTCCTAGGCTTGTCCTTTATACCTATCTCATAGAACTTGAAAGGTCATCAAGTCCAGCCCCCTGCCTTCACTAGCAGGACCAAGTACTGATTTTGCCCCAGATCCCTAAGTTGCCCCCTCAAGGATTGAACTCAAAACCTGGGTTTAGCAGGCCAATGCTCAAACCACTGAGCTATCCTTCCCTCCTTTTGAAGGTGTTGGGCAGGTTTCCTTTGAGAGCGAGGACTGATAAGGTCAGATATTGAGTGACTGCTCTGAGAAAAGTGTTCACTCACTGGTGATGTGGTGTTTTTATCCTTTATCCTTTTCCTGTGTGAGTTCATTACAGAGCGTAGTGATTGTCTGGTATCACCCAGATAATTGTTATTGGGACAGTTAGTGCACTGGATGAGGTACACCACATGTTGTGATAGGCATGTGTAGGACCCATGGATCTTGATAGGTGTGTTATGAGGGGTGTTGATCATTGTAGCAATGGAGATATGTCTGCAGGTTTTGCATCTATTGTTCTGGCAGGTCTAATACCACTTTGAGTTGGTGCGTCCTGGTCTGAGGGGCGCTTGCTTCTGATGATGAGCTTGGAGAGGTTGGGGGGATTGTTTGAAGGCCAGAAGACGGGGTTCAGGAAAGATTTCTTTCAGGATGGGGTCTCCATCGAGTATGGTTATCAGGGCCGGCTCCAGGCACCAGCCGAGCAAGCTGGTGCTTGGGGCGGCAGCTTGTAGGAGGCGGCATTCCGCCCAATCTTAGGGTGGCACGGCTGCTTTGTTGTTGTTGTTGTTGTTCCTCTCTGGCCGCCCTGTAGGGGGCAGTGGCGTGGAGGACGGGAGCGCCCTGCAGCAAGCCCAGCAGGGCAGCCCGCGTCCTTCCCTCCCAGCCGACCGGAGTGGTGTGGAGCCCTCCCGGCAGGGGGCACGGCGGGAGGGGCCACGTGGCAGCGCACCGCTGAAGCCCTGCCCGCCCCCCTTCTCTCTCTCCCCCCGCTCCCTCCCCCCGCTAGCCAGGGCACATCTGCAGGGCAGGGAGTCCCCCTGCACCCTGGCTCCGGCCGCGCCGCAGGTTTTTTTTTGCTTTGCTGTTCTGGCCGCCGCGGTTTTTTGTGGGTTTTTTTTTTTGCTTGGGGAGGCCAGAAAGCCAGAGCCGGCCCTGATGGTTATAGTTGTTTGATAATACCCTGTATGGTTTCCTCCAGTGTGGGGTGACAGGTGACAGTTAGGGGTGTGTGGTGGGAGGGGATTTTATTTCTGTATTGAAGCAGGTTCTCTCAAGGTATTTAGGTGGCTTGTTCCATGATGCGATCTACTTCTCTGGTGGAGTGTCCTTGTTTGATGAAGGCGGTTTTGAGTGTATTAAGGTGCGTATCCCGGAGCACATTCTGCGGTATGTGAGTGCCTGGCTGTAGATAACTTTCTTGGTATGTTTGGGGTGGTTACTGGATCTATGAAGGTAGGTGTGGCGATCCGTGCATTTCTTGTATATAGCTGTCTGTAGGGTTCCATTGTTGAAGCCGATCATGGTGTCTAGCATGTTGATGCTAGTGGGGGAGAGTCCCAGAGAGAGTTTAATGGATGGGTGGTGGTAGTTGTAGTTGTGGTTGAAATCTGCGAGAGAGTTTAAATTGTCTGTCCAGAGGATGAAAATATCATCCATGTAGAAATTGGTGACAGTCAGGGATTTCTTTGGTGCAGTTTTGCTTATTTACAAAGAATGTACAAAGTTCTGTGTCTCTGAAGGCAGAAGGAATCAGATAGCAGGACACAGCTTCTTTTGCTCACAGCACAAAGAACATTCTTTTCAGCCTGCCCCTCCTCCCCCAAAAGTCCTCCACCCACTAGTCCAAACTCCCGGGTGGGTTCACAAACCCCTTTTTGTGTTAGGTGGGGGAGCTTCTGATTAACTCATCCTGACAGTTATGTTAACTGAAGGACGTATTCACACTCAAAGAGGTTTGTGAGGGAAGCCACCAGTACCTCTCAGCATAACACTCCCCCCATTTTAGCTCTGCCCATCATCCTGATGATGCCCCAAAATGGTGACGCCCTGTGTGACCCATCCCAAACAGAAAGCAAATAAACAGTTTAGCAAATTAAAAGTGATACAAGGTTAATGATTTATATAGGTACAGTGGCCTTCTGTCTAGATGTTTTCACATCACCAGTCCAAATTGCTTTTTATTCCCATCCAGTATCCCACTCAGATTCCCCGCCCTACCCCCACTATGGTCTTTCTTTAAACAACCAGGGAGAGGACCCCTTTCAGTCAGCCCCGTAAGGGATGCCTGTTGTTTCTGTGGAATTTTCTGGCTGAACCAGCCCCTGCTTATTCTGTTTGAATGGGGGATTCACCTCTGTAACAACTTTTCCAGCCTCAACTTCCACAGCTATATTCTCAGATCTGGGAGGGGAGGGGGGTGGGTGGGAAGAGCCAAACTGAAGCTCTGTCCCCCATACCATAAGCACTAGCATCTGTGTCCAGCATGAAAGGGGTTTTGAAACATGGATAGGCCAAGACAGGAGCAGTCATCACCAGCGCCTTTCTCAGCTCTGAAAATGCTAAATCACACCCTGAGGGCCAATTAAACAGTTTCCCTTCTTCACTATTTGCTGCTTGTCAGAAACATTCAGCAAATGAACAGAAATCACTTCCTGGCTGTTGAGTCACAAGAGCTTGAGCAGCTAAGAATTCCCTGAGACTCAGAACAAGTTTCAACCACTCCCTTGCTGGAAAGCTACTACAGCCTGTACCTGTTATAATGGTTTCTGCCCCTGGGGGCAGGACAGTTCACTCACTGCAAATCAAACTGCCTACACACCATTTGTCTCACCTGCCTGGCCCGTATCTTTAAAGGGCAATTTCCACAGACTGACTTTGTAAGTCACCTTTCCTGGCACTGATTCCACAGGCATTAGCCATAATGAAATCCAAGCCAATTATGAGCTCATGCCCTATGTCAGCCACCCAGACTTCTTGCTCGAATTCCAGAGGTCCATTCTTCAAACCCAGTTTGGGACAGGTGCCCTTGCCCCAGTCACCGTCTCCACTTGAAACCAGTTAGGTGGTTCGGTTTTGGAACCCTGATTCCCAAGACGTTTTAGTGTATCTGGTTTAATAAACGGCTGTGTCTGAGCCATGTCAATCACCGCTGTGCATTTTGCAGATCCTACTGTAGTCAAACTCCCATGTTGTTCAAATGCCCACATCTAAACAAAAATGGTGGGGCTGATCCTGGTCCCTCCACCAAGCTTTGCCCTTTCAGCTTGGGGTACCCCCATTCCCCAAACTGGGAGCGAGAGAGAGACTTTCACTAGCCACTTGTGGCAGTCTGTGTTGGTCTGCCTGACATTTATAACAATCCTTTTTGTGGCCAGTTTTGTCACAATACCAGCGTTTAACTGAACCGTTTCCTTTAATTTTTGCATACATGTCAATTTCTCTTCTTTTACAAACCAAATGTATCAGTTTTTGTCATCATTCGATACGGTCACAAACCAGATTAAAATCCCCTCTTTCATCAGACATATCAGATGCAGAGCTGTACTTACAGGGCACATGGCAAGCAGTTTCCCTCTTCCTCACTAGCAGATGCTTCCTTCCTTGTCTGGTGAAGTGCTGCAAGAAAATATTCAAATTCTGCGGCCAATTCCCCCAACCTCTCGGTGTGTCTTTGGCCTCCTTTTGCTGATCTTGATCTGCAAGTCCAAGTCCCGCCGAAGATCTATAAATTGGTCCATTGCCAGCCCATCCTAAAAGGCCTTGGTGTTATCTGGATATGCCATGAACACAAGTCTCTGCAGGCCCTCTGCCAGTTCAGATGGGGTTTCTTCTTTCCCTCTCTTTCTAGCTCTTAGCTGTGCCCTGGCCAGCTCAGGTTGATGGCTAGCTCCAAATCACATGTCAAGGGCTTGTACCAGGTCTAGATTACACAGTCTTCCCCTCAGCACATTTTCCAAAAGTGGCGCCTTAGTTAGGGGTTACCATGGCACCAGTGGGCGGGGCCCACCCTCTGCTCTGAAGCTTGGTCTGCCAGGCGGCGCTGGGCTCCTGCAGGCAAGGGAGGGCAGCACACCTGGAGGAGCCATGTGGAGGGGGCGGCACGGCCGGAGGAGCGGGGGGGGCACAGCATGGCGGTCCGCAACTCCCCCCGCCCCGCTGCAGACAACTTTGATGCGGAGGGTTTGGCAGCCGGGCCCCTTGGAGCGCTCTGCGGTGCAGAGGCAGCTGTCAACGATCAGGTCCGGGCAGTTCCTGCTGGCCCAGGAGAGCCCCGCCAGCGCAGCTGCAAAGCAGAGGCAGCAGCAGAGCCCGTGCATGGTGGAGGAGCGGACGCCGCGGCTCTGCGCTGCTCGTGGCAAGCTCCGCGCACAGCCCGCTGTGAGGGCGGCTCAGTGCCCGCCCCGCCTCCTGCACTGACCGGGTCCCGGGGCGCCCCCAGGGCAGGGAGGGTCTCCCCCCGCCTCCTCGCGGCAGCCACACCGGGCGGACCCGCGGCCGGTCACTCCCAGCAGGAGCCTCGGCGCCACCCTTGGCTCACCGGCATAAAACTCCCCCGAGGAGGGGAGAGCACTTCCCCCCTCCCGCCGCGGCCTGTCAGCGCGACCCGCCCACAGCCAGGCTCCGCCAGCAGCCCCGGGCAGGGCAACGCCCCCGGGCTGAGCGGGTGAGCTGGGCTGCAGCTCGCTCGGACCGCTCCTGGCAGGGCTCGCTGCCTTCTGCCCCCACGCCCCAAGGGTAGGGTCAGCGCTGAGCCTGGGCTGGTGCTGCATGTGGCGAGCCCCTCCGAGGCAGTGACAGCGTGAGGGGCACCGTGGGAACCCAATTTGCAGCCAGCCTACCCCCCCCCCAAATGTGGGTTTGGAGACCAGAACTGAGTGGGGAGATGCCCCGGTGTCCCGCTACGCAAGAGCCGCTTGCACAAGAGGGTGGGATGACACAAAAAGCGGCTCCCCCCTCACCCGCACGAACACCACGATGGCTCTGTGCTCCCGGAACAGGGCCCCGAACGGGATCCTCTGCCCGTCTCCGTCCACTACCAGGCGGCATCTCACAGCTCCCCCGGCTCCTGGCCGCTGAGCCACGTGCGATCTTGGCTACCGATTTGCCGTGTGCTCGGGGCTGCCGGGAGATTCGCCATGGTGGGGTTTGCTCTCTGCTGCTGGCTGGGCCGGGCCTAGCGGCCGGGCCCCAGAAAAAAGCAGTGGAAGGGCAGGCAGCAGACTCCCAGGCTCTTGCGGTTCCAGGGGCAGCTCCAGCCCCCTCTGCACAGAGAGCCCCGGGGACCCCAGCCCACTCCCATCCCCGGTAACCCCTCCCCAAGCTCCATACCCCGTCTACCCCTCCCATGTACCCCATGCCCCTGCCTTTCCCTCCCCTTCACCTCCCCTCGTACCCCTGTCCTCTGCCACCCTCCCTACATCCTCCCCTCCACCTCCCCTCAAGTCAAACCCCCTGTCCCCCTCCCTCCACATCCTCCTCTTCACCTCTCCTCGTACCCCTGTCCTCTGCCACCCTCCCTCCACATCCTCCCCTTCACCTCCCCTCAAGCCCCGTCCCCTGCTACCCTCCCTCTACATCCCTCAAACCCCCTGTCCTCTGCCAGCCTCCCTCTCCAGCCACGGGGGGTGGGGGCAGCATGGCCGCAGTGTGGCTGGAGGAGCCAGCCAAGGGGGGTGGGGTGGGGCATGGCGTGGCCGGAGGAGCTGGGGGGGGCGTGGCCAGAGGAGGAGCCAAGGGGGGGCGCCTTTTTTATGTTTGCTACCCCTGCTCTTAGAACCTGGCTATGCCACTGCGTGCAGCACAATCAGAGCTGGGCCACCCATGTTGTGAGTAACGCCCCTTCCTCCCAGCCATTCATTGGCGCTATAATGTTGAGTTGAACCACATAAGCTTCCCAGGGAGTTTTTCCCTCAACGATAGGGGGTTTTGCCTCATTTGAGTTGGGACAGACCAACCTCTTCCCTCTGGGCCGCTGTGGATTACAAATCGGGTAGAAAACTTGTAAATGTCCGACCTTCCCCACATCCTCTGGCTGGCTCAATTCCTCATTCAGGCGGCGGACTTCCTCTGTGGTCAGCAACCCTTTGAATTCCTCTGGACCTGAATTTTCAGCTCCTTAAGTCCTTCCTGCAGCTCATCTCAGCTAGCCCATTCCCAGTTGGCTAAAGCTTGCTTGGTTCCGCTGTTTTGTGGGAAAACTTCTGGCCTATGGCAGTCCGATTGTTGGTCACCTCATCAATCTGTTTCATTCCAGCCTGGGTGTGTTGCAGCTGGTTTTGCCAACCTGCCCGGGAATTTCATCGTTGGTGCTCCAACAGGGATCTCATCTCAGCCTCCAAGTCATCTCTGAGCCCTTTCTGGGAAACCTTCAGCTCTTGGGACGTCTCCAGCTCCTGTTTGAGGGCTTGTTTTAAATCCTGCTAGCCATTTTTGATTTCTGCAAGCCCTTCCGGGATTTGTTCCATCATGGTTCCAAGCTCACCAGCTCTCTCCTTGGAAACCATATCCCACTCCTGACATGAGTGTTGCCCCTTTTCAACCCAAAATGTGAGGCCCTGGGCATGGTTCAGTTGAGAGCAGAAGTTGGTGGTAGTCAAGTATTTCTCTGAGGTAGTTTTGTTTAGTTACAACAAAGAATGTACAAAATCCTGTGCCTCTGAAAGCAGAAGGAATCAAATAGCAGGAAACAGCACCTTTTTCTCACCGTACTAAGAATACCCTTTTCAGCCTGCCGCCTGACCCAAAAAACCTCTCCCCAGGCTTCTTCCAGGGTCAGACTGTCTAGACACTGTGCTTTCAATTGCTCCTTTCCTCACAGACACGCACAAAACACAACAATACTCAGCAAAAGCCCTCTGCCCACTCAGTCCAAACTCCTGAGGCTGATTCACAATGCCCGTTTGTGTTGGTGGGGGGCTTCGGATTAACTCCTCCTGGAAGTCATGTTAATGGAAGAGTGTGTTCCATCCAGTCTCAGAGAGGTTTCTGACTGATGCAGTCACCAGTACCTCTCGGCAGAACGCTATCAATACATCATGCGGGCCAGATCTAGCCTGGGGACCCCTATGTTTGATACCACTGCTGAAGAGTCCATAATCAGAGGGGTCCTTTTGATAATTTAGCCTGCCTAAGAATGTCCATCTCTCTGGTTATTTCTTACCAGGCTACTTTAAACCAGTCATCGTAGAGTTCAAAGGTCATCAAGGGTTGGGGCAGCTCTCGCAGGTAGGATTTCAGTGCACCTGAGATGGAGGCAAAGGGTCATGTTTTAGAGAAGGGGTTCTCAAACTTTTTTTTTGCTCTGAACCCCTTTGAAATTATTTCAGGGTTTGATGACCCCACCATACCATGCCGCCCTTACTTCTGCACTGCTGCTGGGGGCTGTGCTGTCTTCAGAGCTGGGCACCCGGCCAGCAGCTGCTGCTGTCTGTCCGCCCAGCTCTGAAGAGCTCTGGCTGTCAGCCCTGTCCATGCGTGGGGGCTGACAGCTTGCCACCTCCCCATAATAACCTCATGACCCCACCCCCCAGTTTGAGAACTGCTGCTTTAAAGATAACACCATGCTTCTGGGGCTACCACTTGTCCAGTCATGTCTCCGGGGCCCTTACCTTGGGCCTCCAGCACGTACCTGCAACAGCGTGTGGGTCAGAGTAGAATTCCTCTAGCGCGTTGGACCCGCTGGCCAAGCTGCACTTCAGCTTCCTCAGCACCGAGGCCCCTGCTGCCAACCTGAAGAGTCCCTAGAGGAGGGAGGTGAGAGACAGCATGACAGCAGGACAGACTGGCTGTGGTGGGGGGAAGGAGTTGGGCAGCAAGCGGCACCTACCTCCTCCCTCATGCCCGACGCCAGCAGCATCATGACACAGGCTTCAATGGGGAGGGCAATCTCCCGACCCAAAGTCCTCAGGTGTGTCTCCAAAGGCACTCCATAATACCCCGACACCGGGGTATCTATGGGGAAAGGGGGCTCTGGAAAAGAGGAGAGAGATCAGGAGGGGGTGGAGGACAAACCCCAAGTGGAGAGGGCGGTTGGAGTCTCTCGCCTAGTCCTCTGGTTCTAGGCCAGGCTCAGGCTGGAGAAGGATCAGTGCTCATCACCGTCCAACAACTAGCTCTGTGGTAAATGAGCTGAGAGGTGTCAGCCCATTTCCTAGCAGGACAGAGGCTCCATATCACCAAACCGCCATCACTACGCCTGTCTGTAAATTGCCCTCTGATTGGCAGTCCCAGCAGGGAGGCTGAGGACCAAATGAGCCGTGGGAGACTAACTCTCCTCTCACTCCTAGCTTTGGTCTCTCCAGTGAGGGCTGAGGTACGTCAGCAGGGGTCAGTTTGGTGTGCAAAGCTCGCCCTGCTGCGTTCGTACAATCCCAGCGTAACGGGGTAAGGAAGAGAGCTGCCCAGCGAGCAGGCTCAGTGGGAGCTTGGAGAGACCCTGAGGAAGCAGTAGAGAGAATCGACCTCTTCTGCCTATATTCCGTGTGTAGCTACTCGCACTGCCATCCACAAAACCCTGCCCCGGCCCGGCTTGTCCTACCCACCTGTCTGGCTGTGGGTCTCCTTCAGCTCCGCCAAGACTGTGTCTAGAGATTCCAGAGACTTCCGGTGGTACTGAGCTTGGATTTCCATCAGCTGCCAGACAGATCACAGGCAAACACAGCTTTACTCTGCATAGCGTCTCTCAGAGACATCGGGTCCCAGGGCATTGACAGGGATGTGTGCTTTCAGATGGGACGTGCGATGCAAAGGAAAGTGGCAAAGACAGAGCGGGAACAGCAGGGGAGAAGCCTCTTTTGCCAGCAGCGGCCGGGCGGTGGGATGGGACCAAGACGAGGCCAGAGCAACATGGAGATCCTAGGGGACTTGCACACAATGGGAACGAGCTGGGGGCGAGGGAATAGCACGGAGGGGCAGGACTTACTTTGATGAAGTAGTTAGCATAGCTGTCCTCCTTGGTGGAGAAGTGATAGAGGTCAGCCATGTACTCATCCTGGAGAGGAGATAGAGCGAACATTAACCTTCTCCTCAGCACCACCACAATGAAGGGGCCCCCCATCAGTCCTCATCATTAACCCCCCCAGTCCTCCAGACAGTGCTCCCATAGCCAGATCTGGGCCATGAACACACGGCAGGCTACATCAAGAGATGCAGGGGGGTCTTACTGGTGTTTGGAGCGGAGGTAAATGAAGATAGCACCCCAGAGGAGCTGGTTTGTTAGATTTGGGGTTACACTGGTCAGTGTTCACATTCTCCCTTCAGCCCCCCAGGAAATAAGTCTCTATGCTTCCTCTTTGTTATTATGATTGAGGTTGAGGCCCCAGCGAATATCAGGGTCCCGTTGTGCTGGGTGCTGCATGAGAGACGGTCCTTGCATGGAGGAGCTCACCGTCTGGGTCGACAAGGCAGATACAGGCAGGGAGGAAGGCAGGGTTATCACCCGCAGGGACCAGAGGCACAGAGAACTGAAGCGACTTACCCAAGGTCCCACAAGGAGTCTGTGGCAGAACTGGGAACTGAATTCTGATCTGCGGAGTGCCAGGCCTGTGCCTGAGCCACAAGGTGGACCTTCTGTTCTACAATATGTTCCTCTTTGCTGCAGGTTTCTCTGTTCTGTGGTGAGCACCCCACCAAGCTCTCCTGTAGCGGTTTTACTCTCTGACCACCACACTGCTGCTCTAAACCCTTTACTACTCTATTACACTGGGGCGTGGGGTTGGCATTGGAGTCCGCGGGCTGTCTACCCCCTCTGGAGTCTGGGACACAGCCATCTTACCAAGGCCAACATACCACTGGTGCTGGCTGCGTCTGGGCCAACCCTCTCACTCTAGACAGAGCTCTAGCCTGTAACTAGCAACTGGCTCCTGGGGCCTCCCGGGACAGAACCGCTGGAGATGAGTGGATCGGTGCCCAGCTCTCAGAATGAACCCAGACCTGGGTTCCTTTCCCCCACTTGGTGTCATCAGCTTCCCCTCCCCAAAGAGGGCAGACTCGTTTTCCACTCACCTTACACTGCTCCACCCTTCGCTTCACCTCCTCTTCCTCTTCCTTCAGGTTCTCCAGTTTGATGGCAGCGGACGACCCCCCGGGGCCGGGGCCAACACCAGTGCTGTTACTGGAGTTCTTGACAGCTTGGTTCAGCCTTTGGGTTGCAAAAGAAGAATCAGGCCCACACCCTGGAAGCCTGATGGCATTTAACACCAGGGATGCTGACACTTTAAATGGAGAGGCACAGACCCTCCAGCCCTCTCCTCCATCCACATCAGAACTCTGACCGATATGTAAATACGTCTAGAAGCAGCAGGGTTGCCCCCTCTTTCCCCTTGGCAGAGCATTTACTTGTGGGTTAAACCCTCCATTTCTGCCCCTGGCACAGGATTTGCTCATTCAGAACGTGTGAACATAGAGAACACCCCCACCACCACTCCTGGAACCAGGACCTGTCCTACGGAGTTGGGCATGCAGGCACCAACTTGGAGTCACCCAGACAAAGAAGGGCTGAGCATTTTGCTGCCCCAGGTGACTGCCTGTTCTGCTTGTATAGCAGAATCCACAGTGTCTTTAACAGGAAGGGACTTCACAAGTGCACACTGGACCTGGACTCATCCTTGCGTGTCAGGGACTTAGACCCTCTCTGATCTGTCAGCTGAAGTGAAGCTGTCAGCTTCACCCCCTCAATCCCCACTCTCAGGGGGCAATCATCTGGATCACAGCTGCAACCCACCATGCTCCCCCTCCCTCAGTACCTGCTCTTGATGGAGTTCCAGTCCAAGATCAGCTTCTGAAGATTCTTCTTGTGTTTCAGGATGACAGGCAGCTCCTCCTAGCCGAGATTGGATGAGGGAGTTAGTTACAGATCCTACCCATGGGATCTGCTGCCAGGAATGGCTGCATTTATGCTGCATTTTGTGCAATCACAAAGAGAGAGAGGCGAGAAGGTGGGGGAGAGAGCAGAGGTGGGCCAGAGAGCACAAGCAGGCAGGAGAGATGGAGGGAGAGTGAGCAAAGAAGGGATGGGGAAAGCAAAGATAAGAGAGAGATCAGGGCTACCTCACTCAGTTTATTCAGAGGCTGTAGGACGTCTCTCTCTAAGGTGATTTCAAACTCAGACAGGACTTTGGCCAGCATGCTTTGTATGAAGCAGCTCATCTCTAGAGCTCTCCTGCAGGAATGGAAGGGGAGAATCACAGCAGGCCCAAAACACCCTACCCCTCTCCCCCCGCACCCGGGAGGCAGGCAGTGCCAGTCCCAGCACTAGTTCCCAGATCCTGCTGCACTCGGCGGTCGACAGCTCAAATCCCCCAATGCGCGTGCTCAGAGGCGGGGTGCCGCCTTGTGGCTGGCAGTGTTAACCTTGACGCAAGTGCTCAGAGGCTCAGTCTGGGAGCATGAACCCCTGAACCAGTGACCTGGGGAGTGTGCGCCGATGGTACCGTATGCACTGATGCTTTTCAGGGCTCTTCCCTGTGGGCACTTACCCGAGGCTGGAATCGGTGTCCAGTTCTTTGAAGCTCTCAGCCATAGTGATGGAAAGAGCCATCAAGGGCAGCTTTTTCTGCACAGAGCCAAGGAGAGAGGGGGCGGGGGGGGGGGAGGGAGGGAGGAAACAATGAGAAGACAGGTCAGATCCTCCCTCCCCCTCCAGTGTGGGAGTGACACCTTCAGCACCACAACCTGCTGATGACAGGGCCAGCCAAGGAAGTGCCACCTCACACAGGACACATTTCACATCTGTCCCCACCTCACAGTCCCTCCTCAGAATCCTCCTCACCAGCATGAGAATCAAAGCAGAAACCAAGGCGATACACGGGAGGGGTTACGATGCAAATGGCTACTCTGGTCTTTAAGGCTCCATAACCCTGCCTCACTCTCTCCAACTAAAAGAATTTTTCACTTGACCAGAGCTCAAAGAGCTGGGAAGCGATTATAATAATAATAATAATAATATATGGAGATATACCCATCTCCTAGAACTGGAAGGGACCCTGAAAGGTCATCAAGTCCAGCCCCCTACCTTCACTAGCAGGACCAAGTACTGATTTTTGCCCCAGATCCCTAAGTGGCCCCCTCAAGGACTGAACTCACAACCCTGGGTTTAGCAGGCCAATGCTCACACCACTGAGTCATCTCTCCCCCTAATCCCTACCTGCTCTGTGGTGGTCCCCCTAGTGCAGAGTCCTCCAACAGCTAGTCCAGATCTGTGAGCCCCACTCCAGAATGCTGGAGTCTAGGGAGCTGGACCATGGAGGAGGAGATTACCCTGAGCAGAGTGTGATTATTCAGGGTCAGGACCCCTTCGCTCTAGGACAGGCATACTACATGGGAGGTCAAAATACCATCACATCTGAGGTGAAAGGTTCTGCACCTTATTCCTCTGTGCATACAGTCTCCCAAACCAGCTCAGAACCCATGGCAACTTGGAGGAGAAAGGTCCTTTATCCCATTCCCCAGCCCCCTAAGCACTGTAGTTCCAATCTGGGAGCAGATCAGAACCAGTGACTTCGAGGAGAAACATTCTCCATTCCCTTCCCAGCCCCCAGTAACAGCCAGCCTCACCCCAAGGCTCTAGCAGAAGCAGTGACCTCGCTGTGAAAGTTTGGTGTTCCACTTCCCCATTGCCACCACCTCCTGATCTCTCCAGAGCACAGACCAGACCCTCCACGGTGGAGGGGAATAAATGTGACGCTATAACACTCAGGTCTCAGGCGCTTTGCACCCTTGAAGCATCTTCCACCCAGCAGAGTCTCGCATGGAGCAGCTGGGCAGGGCTGCTGGGGGAGGGGCTGACATCCTCTTCATGCGTAGGCTGAAGAGGCAGCTTGCCAGGGAGCGGAGCGTGGGGCAGAGGCACTTACCACTCGTTTGTCCATGTCTGCACCGCACTGCCCCTGCAGGCATGCCTGGAGCCTCTTGGACACATTGTGCGCTGCCCGTTTGGCTGGCTCAATTCTCTGCTCAATCTAGAAAGAGGTAAGAGACTGGGAAGCAGGTGGGGCTGGGCTGGGGGATTCCCTTCCCCAGCCACCCCTCAATGTATCAGGTTCCAGGGTCACCTTGGATTCTCTCTGCTAGGGTTTCCTAGCTGAGAAGGTAGCTGTGCATTGAGGGAAGAGAACTTCCCTTCTTCCGGAGGGCACGAGGTGGCCCTCCTCTGCCTATTGATATCCATCCATGACCCTCTGGTGCCTCCCCTGTGTGTGCGGGATCTGGTGAGGCATTGTGTCCCCATCCCACACCATGGCCAGAGAGGGCTGGAGGGCTGGATGCTGAAGCCTTGCCTACACAACAGGTACAGCCCGTTTGCATGGTGAGCCTGTTCTACCACCGCTTCATTTGGTGGATGTCACATAGTTTCCTTAATGTGGTTATAACACGGTTTTGTCTGATCTACACAGGAAAAAACAACCCATGTTCGAGCGCGGCTAGGCTGTGTTGTAACTGGGGTCCCGAACATGGCTAGAGACATAGTGCAGACAAGGCCTCAGCAGCAGAGCTAGCATGAGAGGCAGGGCTCGGGCTTGAGGTTAGCTCTGTTCCCCATTGATGTAATCAGGGAGGCTTGTCAAGGCCTATCACCCACTGCTGCACTTAGGTACCGTTCCAGGATGCAGAAAAATCCAGGCTGAGGCTGCCCTGTAACTTTGATATAAACACAGAGAGAGAGAGAGAGAGAGTAACTCACACGCAGACACACCAGATGTTTGCCCGACATGCAGGCTCAGGCCCACACATGCCCACGGACCGAACCCATGCCTTACCTGCAGCAAGTCTTCAGTCAGGAACTCGGCTGTTTCTTGGGCTCTGGGGAAGAGGGCGTGGGAGGGAGAGAGAGACTTATTACACTTGGTGACCTCCAGCCAGCCTCCTCAGGAGGGAGGGCACTGAACCACAGCTGCTCTGGGTTGGTCCAGAGGGATGGGAGATGGTGGGTCCTGGGTCATCCCGTCTAAGGCTGGACTTGACTAGGAGGAGCTTTCAGGTGGGCCCACGGGAAGCGGATGTGAGGCATGGGAATGGCTCCCAACCTGAGAACAGAGGGGGCTGAGGGGCTCCAGTGCTATGACTCAGGCACGGGGCAGAGTCATAGCACTGGAGGTCCATGCTGGCTCCTTCTCAGCTGAATGAAGGATCTAGGCCAAGATTTTCAGAAGTGTCTAGTGATTTGGGGCACCCCACCAGAGACACTTGATTGTCAGGAGGCGCTGAGCTCCTGCTCTCTAGTGATCAGGGCCCTACAAGACATGTTGGGGTTGGGGACCCAAAATCACTGGGCACTTAGGCAGCTCTTGGCCCCAGTTCTGGTTCTTCTCCTCCTCCTCCTCCTACCAGGGGCTGCTCCCAAAGTCCATCCAATCCAGGGTCTTCTTCTTTCAGGGACTGTGCCCAGAGTGAAGGGCAGGTGAAGAGGAGAAGCAGCAGCGGGAGGGTGGGGTGGCCGTGATTAAAGAGGGCTGAGTCAGTGGGATCCCACGGCAGGTTGAGGAAGGGAGGTGCTGAGGTGAATCTGTAGCCTGTGAGGGGGCCTTGTAGCTGGATTGAACAAGCTGATGCTCTGTCAGGGGGCCTAATGAAATCTCCTGGCTGGGCACAGCTGGGAGACCCCTTTAATGCAGAGGATGTGGGGAGAAGAGAAGCACTACAAGTGCCCTAGTCCTTACACAGGGGGAGGGGGAATTGAGGGAGGGGACTGCTTTGGGGTAAGGGGAAGGGGAGGAGGGAAGAGCCTGCAGCAGCATAACCTACTGCTCCCAGTGAAAGACCCACTCGCCTGGCCTGGGGGCTCAGGCAAACAGTGAGATGAGTTTAAGCCATTCTTAGTCTCTCAACATTAAAATAAACAACGTGTGTGTGTGTGTGTGTGTGTGTGTGTGTGTGTGTGTGTGTGGGTGGGTGGGTGAGAACCGAGACGGGAGAGCCCAGCCCTGCCAGGGCTTTTCAAGGTTTTGCAAGAGGAACAATTAGACAGAGAGAAAAACAATCAAGCAGAGGTGGCACTGGGCTGGGGAACGGCAGGAATGGAAATACAGTTAGACACCCAGAGAGGAAAGGAGAGCAGAGCATACGCCCAGAGCCCCCTCCCTTCTCATCAGCCTACCGAGACGCTCCCCGTTCCCCTCTCCACCTCAGGCAGGCTTTTCCGAGGCACTGGGGGATACAAGAAGAAGCTCCCATGACACCGTGTGGAGGATTCAGCTCCAAAGGGGTCCTCCAGCCCAGGAGGGAGAGAAGCCCTGGTAGGGAATGTTCCTTTCGTCTTGTTACTCCTTTCCCTGCATCCCTGTTCCTCTTTACCCCAATGGGGCCTGGGGGATTCCCTCTGCTGCTGACTTCTGCACTTCCCTGGCCCCACCCCCTGGCTGCCATCCTGTCGCACAGAGGGGTGCAATGCGACAGGGTCTCCCTGCCTAGCCTGTCAGGCTTAGGGTCGCCACTTGGCCTGATTTTCATGGGGCTGAACCACACCATCGAAGCTGAGCTTACCGGGCAATTCGGTGCCTGACTGGATGGAGGGGCCCTGCTGCTTGGTCCAGCAGGACAAGTGGAGCCAGCCAGCAGCACTTTGTTAACCTGGCTTTATAAATGACCAGAGGGAGTCGCTACTGAGCAACATTGCTGTGTCCCTCCGGCTCTCCCAGCCAAGGGGGCCGAGTTAACCAAGTCCCCTGGGGGTTAGCTAAAGCTTCCCCACAACGGGGGCTGCTCTGAGCAACCCTGGTCCCCTTCCACGGTCACTCAACCGCAGCGCCTCGGTGGTTGTCACAGCTTCTTCCCCGGCTCCGGGCCAGGCGCGCGTCCAGCCTTCAACCTGCTGGAAGGCTGGGTGGTGGTGGTGGTGCAACGCTCTCTGATGCAGCTTCCTGCCCTCCCCGGCAGCTCCGCCAGCGGAGAGCTGAAGGGCTTGGGGCTGGGTCCTTACCGTCCTGTGATGCTGGGATGGGAGAGCTGCTGCCGCATCCGATTAAACTGCCTCTTCATCATCTTGGGAGTGGAGAAGAGAGCGCAGCACCGACCTCCCCCACGAGTGGCTTCCCCCACTCAGCACCAGCCAGCTGCACTTGTCATCGGAGGAGACAGAGCCTGCTGCCTCTTCCTCCCCGCTGCGCTTCTCGTTACTTCCCTCTCTCCTCTCCTCCCTCCCCACTCGGTGTTTTCTCTCCCCCTTTCTCTCCGCTCTGACTTCGCTTCAGACTCCCGCCCTTTTCTCTCCTCCCTCCTCCGGTTCTCTCACTCCTTCTTGCTCATGGGTGTCCTGCCTCCCTTTTCTCCTCTAGCTCCTTCTCTCACTTCTCCTTCCTTCTCATTCTCTCCTCGGTTTCCTCTCTGGTCTGGTTCCCACCCTCACCCTCACCCTGTCATTGCTGAGCAGGTAAGAACAGTCAGTGCTCCTGTTGCTGCTCTCTGTTCCTGTCACCACCCCGCAAGTATAAATAACTTCAGCCAAGCCTTAAAGGGGAAATATTTTTACAGCAAACACATAACAAGGCAGAACAAGCATCCGCCACCGCCTAACCAGAGCGCAGGGCCCACACGCTCTCCCTCTCGTTTCCCACACGCTCTCTCCACCGGCGCTTACTCTGCCTTCCTTACGCCTTGTCAAACTCTCTCGGGGACACAGGCGATTGATCCCACTAGCTAGAGGCAGGGATGGAGTGGGCAGGAGGCACGCTAGCTTCCCAGCAGCTCTGCCAACGCACCTCAGTCATGACCCGCAGCCTTCCTGCTGTACCTGCCATGGAATCCCTGGCCAGCTCTGCCAATGCCCTTCATTCCTGGCTTTTGGTCAGATGAAGAGTTTATTTGCCAAAAAATGCAGTTTTGGCTGACCCAAAACCATTTGTGAATTTGACACAAATTCACCAAATCGTTTTGGCCATTTTTTTTTTTTGAGACTGAGGTGCTATTCATAAAATGGGGAAACCCCAGCCTCTTCTAGCCCTGTGGTCAAGGTGCTCCCCTGGGATGTGGGAGGTTCAACCCCCCTTCAGCCTGAGGTGAAGAAAGGATTCAAACTTAGCGCTCCCAGCCTGTAAGTGAACATCCTAGCTGCAGGGCAATGGGATAATCTGGGGTAGTCTCTGCTCCAACTCTCCTATTGAAGCTGTTCCGCTTTGTATAAATAATTAGCTTTCGGAACAGGGACTTGAACTTGGTTCTCGCATTACCTAGGTGAGCTCCCTAACCCCCACACTGTTCCCTCCCCCATGATGACTATCCATTGTTATTCCTTATGGCAACTCATGGTCATTCATAATGACAATGACTAGCCATACCAAGCGAGGATGCCTCTGTAATCTGATGGTTAGGGTCTTCCCGCAGGATATGGGGGACGCAAATTCAAATCCGTTCTCCACATTAGGGAGAGGGGGGAATTGAACCTGGCTTTCTCACCTCCCAGGTAAATGCCCTCAGCCCTGAACGTTATAAATGGGTGAAAGTTATAAGGAGTGCACTTTCTTCTCCTGTTTTGTGAAGCTTTCTAAAGGCCTGAACCAAAACGTGTTGGGTCCAACACCATGCGTCGTTCACCCCAAATGGATTTGTTTTCAATTTGCTGACTTTTTCCTCTGATTGTAATTTTCAGATTTGATTCAAGCCAAACCATCGTTTCCCCTGAAACTATCAGCAAACCAGCACATCAGTTATGCACCCAGCTCCACTCCTGACCTGCTGCACTTCCTGCTATTCCAGTCCAGCCCCACACCGCGCCCACAGGTCTTTCGGTGCGTCGCCCTCCTGCCCTGAACTAGCTGCTATTCCTGTCCTGCCCTTGCAGCAGCCCCGCTCTGCCAACACCGCCCCCGCCCTGGCCAGCAGCAGTCCCTTCTGTTGCAGCCATGATCTCCTCTCCGCCTCACTCCTGTTGTACGGCTCCTCTAACAAGGCAAGGATGGTCATTTTCTATGTACAGCACCTTGCACAATGAGGCACCAGCTAGGTGTGGCTGTAGTAATAAATGATAGCCCATTGCAGTCCTGGGAGATCTACCAACAGCTGTCAGTGTACCTCATGCCTGATCTGCAGCTCCTGCTAGGGTGACCAGACAGCAAGTGTGAAAAATCAGGACAGGGGGTGGGGGATAATAGGAGCCTATATAAGAAAAAGACCCAAAAATCAGGACTGTCACGATAAAATCGGGACATCTGGTCACGCTAGCTCCTGCTGCTATTCCTGTCCTGAGACCCCCACCCCAGTCCTGATCTGCAAGCCCCTTGCCATTGCAGCAAGAGGACTCTATTCTGCACCCCAAGGGTGGTAAGAGTGGTGCTGCAGGCTTAGGCTGGGTCCCTAGGTGTTGCATGTGCACCCTGTAGAGAGGCTGTGGCACTGGGCTCACCACCGCTTTATCTGTAAGGTGCACTGCAGCACCTCCCACTCGCACGTCTGCAGCAAACCAATGCCAGGGGACCGCAGTGCTGCAAACGCCCTGCTCCAAGCGCAGTGGGCAGCTCAGCACTTAAGCTGTCAACTCTGCAAAGTCCCTTGGTGCCTTCCTCTGCAGAACCCAGCCTCCCTAGCCGCCACTGCAGGGCTTTAGGACATGCGGCAACCGGGCCCAGCTCTTACCCTCCCATTGACTTCATTCGCATGCTAGAGGGAGACAATCTGTTAGACCGGAGATTTCTTTCCCCGCTGCGAGATCGTCCCCAAGCCCCCCACAGCCAGGAGCGGCCTGGCCAGAAAGAGAACTAGGGAAGAGCTGTGGCCAGCCTGCACGGTCAGTGAGAAAGCACAAAAGCTGGGACAGGAAGTGGTCAGAGTATGTGTGTGTGTGCGTGTGTGTGTGTATATATAGGTGTGTGTGTGTACATATATATATAAAGAAATACACTGTATAATTGTCAAGGAGGGAGAGAGGCAGGAAGAAGTGGCCCATCTGACACCATCCCCATTCATGGCCCAGGGCTAAAATAAACAGCACCCCTGAGCCCTTATATGGTACTCTGCACCCAGAGATCTCATCGAAGTAGTGTCGTCATCCCCATTTCCCAGATGCGAAAACTGAGGGGTGGTCACCTAGTACCCCAGAGCGGAGCTAGGAGCAGAACCCAGGGTTCCTCGCTTGCAATCCAGTGCCCTAGAGCCCAGACCATACTTGAGCCACAGGGATTAGAATATAGGCAAACAAGAGTGAGGTTTCCGGGCAACAGTGGCCAAAGACACCAAGGCAAGGCAACCCCAAGAGGTGGCTGTGTGGTACCATCGTGACTGCCCCTTCCCTCCCCTGACTCCTTAGCCAGACTCCACAGGGATCAAACCCAAAGCCCAAGAAGCTGCTTGCTGAGCTTCTGCACTCAGAGGCCCTAGGTGTAGGGGCAGTAGGGGAAGCCGTTGCACAGAGGGTGGAAACCCCCAGCAGGGGGCACTCCTGCCTGCTATGGGATCCATTTAACGAGGCCTCCCTGCCACTCCTGGCCTGGGAATGAGGATCCAAACCACCTGTGCCCCATGGACTTTGCTAGCCACCCTAGCTGGCATTTAATGGTGGGAGTTGGCAGGAGGGACACAGCCCTCGGGCCAGCCCCACTATCTCAGAGACACAGGGCTACAGCAGGGATGGGGATGGGAAAACCCCACCCTCAAGTTGCACCCGACCGTTACTGCTACTTCCCAAAACCAACCATCTTTCCTAGCCCCCTGGGAGGCCAGCGGGGCCTCACAGCACACCGTGTGACAAGACGCGTTGCGGCAGCTGCTGCAGAGGCTCCCACAGAAAACCCCAGGGGAAGAGGAAGTGGGGACAGTTACTAGCAGCCAGCCGAGCCGCTTGGCTGCAAACAGCACTTGAACCTGGCCCAAGACTGTTCAGTCAGGGGGCTCTACAGTCAGGGTTAACCCCGGCGCCAGGAGTTCCTAGCAATCCCCTCCAGGGTGGGAATGCTCAGCCCTGCAGAGCAGTCCCCTCCCTCCATCCTCCTCCAACCTGGGGAGCAGCAGGGGGGAGAGGGAGCTCTTCCTGACATCAGCCTTGCACAGAAAAAGGAATTGAGAAACCGGGGAGGGGCATTCCAGCCCCAAAAGGAGCAGGTGCTGCTCCCAGTCCAGTGAGCCAAGACCATGAAATCCAGAACAGCTCCAACTAGCCAGCAAGCGGATTCGCTGCTCTCGTTTGCACTGGCACTTGGTTCCCGCAGGGCAGGGCAGTGAACGAAGTCCAGGGAGGCTCCTGAGTTTCATGGCGAGGCTAACAGAGCTAGGGTGAGCGTCAAGGCCAGGTTTGGGTGTGAACGCAGGTTTGGCTGTTGTAGACAGAGCTCAAAGCGGGTGGAGGGCACCATCCAGCCCCTGACTCCCTGTTACTGAGGATCCATGCTGTATTTGTCTAGGCAGCAGTGTGCTGACATGGGCAGAAGGAATGGGGACACTTCCAGCACAGCATTCTCCCCAGGTCCGTCTGCACTGAGCAGAATCCCCACATCAGGGATGGATAAGTCTCCCTGGCACCAACAGGGGGCACTCACCTTAGCTGGGAGGGTGTAGGGACACTGACAGTGCAGGGGGCGGAGTTCCCATGGCTTATAGGTGTGGGGCTCTCTGGTGACAGCAGGGGGCGCTCTGCCCAAGTCTGACTCAGGAAACACAGACATCAGGAAAGAACACTCTTTATTTCCCATAAATACAGCTGATTTCGCGCCGGGCGGTTTTTTAAATCCTTTTCCATGTACAGAATTTGCACTGAAAATATATACAAGTCTGTTCGAGAACCAACAAGATCTGCAAAGAAAATCCATACAAAAACCCTGAAAGAGACCAGAAAAGAAAATAAGACACAGCAGAGCCCCACCTCACAGAGGCCTTCCCTCCAACCCATCCTCCCACTCCATGCTCTACCCTCCACCCCCAGAGCAATTCTGATTCCCCCAAGACAGGAGCACAGCCCCACTGGTTGGCCTCTGACACTTGGATCGAGCCCTCACTCATGGGCAAGGTCCCTATGCCGGAACTCTCTCCAAGGCATCTCCAAGGAGCGGTTTTGCCTATGACATGCAGGTCAGTTGCAAATAGACAGAGCTCTCTCAGCACAGAGCCTGAAACCTGCCTGGGGATGGGCAGGGGAAGAGGGGTTAGTGAAGCCTGCAAGCTGATCAGCAAGGTGAGGGTGTAGTGGGGAAGGACGTAGCTTGCAGCTCAACTATTAATCCATCCGTTTCCCTCTGTACCAGCATCATGGTCCAGCAGATACCAGTTTTGCGTCACAGTGATTGAACTGCTGGAATCCCAGATGCACGGAGAAAGACCTGCCCCTTATGTCAGTCAGACGGAGCATCAGGGGTTTCCCATCTCCCTCCAAAGAGCCCTCTGGAATCTGGGCTCTGTCATCGCTAACCTGCACTGAGTCAGCTCCTCCCGGAACAGTGCTGAGAAATGCCCCCTTCCTTTCCCCCGTACCAACATGTGGGGCTCTACCAGCAGGGTCCCCCTTTGAAGTCCACAGGCAGCTGCCTGCACTCTCCCGGGTGGTGAGCGGGGTGGGTGGGGGGGACTCCCCTGCTGGCTCATCCTCACAAGAGGAAGGAAATAAACCCCCCAAACCAAGGAGTTCAAACAGCGCGATGGAAGAAAGGCTTTTAGCTGCTTCTCACCCCAGGCTCCTGCAACAGGTGGGGAGGGGAGGGGAGCCTGCGGGTCAGAACAGCCTCATTCAAGTCCAGGGGTGGAGACATGCTTAATACCTGCTCCTCTACCTCACCGCTGCCCAAGAAGGCCATGCTGCTTTCTTGCTAGTCCTTCTCGCATACAGCATGTTGCCCCCGCCCCCACCATGACCCTGACCGCTTGCTGCAATGGGACATGGTCTGACGGGGCATGGCCAGTTCCAGAACCCCCTCCCCCTGCTTGAGTCAGCGGCTGGGTGCCAGGATGCAGCCTGGGTGCCATGGAACTGAAGAGCTCCCTGCTGGCATTACACAGCCTCCGTGTCACAGAGCAGCCAGCCTCCCCGGCACTGCTCTGCCCCTGGGCGAGAGCCAAGGACTCTGGGAAACCTGCCCCCAGCAGGGACGGATGCCTGCTCTGCGGTGAAGGGAGGTCAGAGCCCCTTGCCCAGCCCATTCAGCCTTGCTCCACACGGTATCTCGGGGTGATTCCACCGTGGGTAGGGAATCATGACGGGGTGAGAAGAGACGATCTGGGGCCTGGCTGCAAAGGGGGAGCCCCCAAAGAGTTACCCCCAGAGGTCCCAGAGCAGAGTTTGCTAGGAGTAGGGACTGGATGGGGAGTCTGAAGCAGATTGTGGGGTCAGGAGCAGCAAAGGCCCTACATCAGAAGAGGAAGGAGGATCCCCGGATTCTGCCCCCAGGCCAGGGTTTGTTAGTGTTGCTCTCAGCTGATCACTATACCTACTGCTCAAGGGGAAGCGGGGTTAGAAGGGGAGCAGGAGGGGAGGCTGGATTGCAAGAGCAGGGAAGACGGACAGAGCAGCCTCTTGCTCCATCCCGGTCCCCCACCCTGTACTGAGCCGACACCCTCCTTCTCTTGGCTCTGCTCTCATCCGCAGGCCTTCACACACACTGCCGCTGCCCCCTGGCCCCCAGTGGCTAGTTCCAGAGTCCACACGCCGGCCCAGGGGACTCCAGTCCTGCAGGCATGCGGAGTCCTTGGGATTCGGGAAAAGCACCCTAGCCGTGGCCCTAGAGGCTGCCCCAGGACTCTGGAGGGGGGAACTGGTCCACGTCCCCCATTTCATTGTAGGTTTGCTCCCCCATGGTGAAGGTCAGCTTGTATCGTAGTCTCACTTTCTCCTGGGAAGAAAAGGGAAACGTGGTCAGGAGGTGGGGCTGGGGGATGTGGTCTGAGAGACCCACACACAGGAAGGCGGAAGGGGCTCGGGAGAGCTGGCATGAGCATGGGAATGAGAGAGGGAGCTGCAGGTCAGAGAGAGAGGTGCTAGCCCCGTCCCAGAGCAGCGCTACCCGGCACAGGGAGATGCTCGCCCCAGGGGGCTCTGTGCAGCAGGCGAGATGCCCTTACCTTCTGCGGGTTGGCGAGCAGCAGGACTTGGGTGATGGCAGTCGGGTGGACGATGGGGTTAAACGCCGGGAGCTCTGTCCCCGAGGGCGGCTGTAGCTTGACCTTCATCACCTGTGGTGAGAGGCCGGGGGCATCACCGTCCAATACCCCCAGAGGAGGGTGATAGGGCCCGGCTGTCTAAACCCGAGCGTAGACTCTGCCCCATGAGGGCAGGCACCCCCACGCCAGCCACCTCAGTCAGAAACTCCCCAGAGAGCGCTCAGTCACTCCCAGCCCATGCTCTCCCACAGCCCTCCCTGCCCGCTGATCTCCAAGCGCTTCCCAAGGGACAGTGACACATCGTCACCCTGCTTTACGGAGAGATGCTGAGGGGAAGTGACTTGCCAAGGTCACCCAGCAGGTCAGTGGCAGAGCTGGGACTAGAGCCTGGATCTCCTGGCCCTCTTCACGGGATCATGCTCGGCCCCTGGACCAGAGATTTCCATCCACTGGGTGCATAGGAACACAGCTATTAGCAGTGGGGTGGGGAGAAGAGAAGGAATGAACTCAGCCCCCAGCTTGGAGCCCTCCCCATCCCAAATCTGCCTTCACTGCAGCGTGCATAAATAGATGGAGGATCAGGGGTTTGTGCCCACCCACCCCGGAGCAGCCAAGCCCTGAGATCACTTGGTTGGTGACCTGTCCAGCCTCCTTTCTGAGAGATACAGACTGGTTCACTGACCACGAGCAACATGTGGACCATTCCCATTGCTGTGGGAGGGGTGGGGAGAAGCAGAAACACAGCCTTTGCAAGCTCCCGAGATTGGGTCAGGAGCAGTAAGAACCTCCCTCATCCCACCCCCCAAGAGGATCCAGCCTTCGCTACCTTGGGGACGGCAGACTGAAAGACAATGTTGCGGATGGGCAGCGGGGCTGTGCTGAGCATGGAGATCACCACCACCAGCATGTCAGGCCGCTCGGGCAGAGAGTCTCGGGCGAAGTGGAAGAGGACCCGGAAGCCGTGCTGGTCGTAGACCGTCACCGGCAGGATGCTGCCTGCAGGGAGGGGAGGCCAGGGAACAGCGTCAGTAGGAGCAGAGAGATGGGCACTGGCTGGAGCCTATCATGCTACACAGACATGGGATTGATGGAAACCCCCTGACGGGACAACCAACCCCCTGGGCCCTCTCCTACACCCAGTCAGGTGAGGATTCTTTATAACTGGCTGCCCCCAGCCAGCGGTCTCTTCCCCCTCACTCACTCGGTTTGATGGACTCCAGAGGCACAGTGATGTTCGCCAGCGAGATCTCCTGGGGGGATGTGGGAGTGGGGAGCCCCAGCGGGGGCGGCATAGCTCCGGCTGGCGTAGGCGTGGTTCTCGGAAGCGTGGCAGCGGCAGGCTGCTCCAAAGGAGGCGGTAGGGGGGCCGCAGGGCTCGAGGAGATGTTCCGGAGCAGGGTGGGGGTGCTGCTGGTGGCAGTCACTGAGGTGCCAGAGCTTGTCTTGTTCTGGAGGTCCCGTAATGTGAGCCGGGGGGCTGGCTGCTTCTCCCTGGGGGTGGAAGAGATAATGGAGCAGGCCATCGGAACAAGCGCATGATGCTTGGAAGAGGGCAAAGGAAAGGCCGGCTGATCCCGTCCGTTCCTCACCCCTGATTCTGGCCCTGGCTCTTACCATCGGACTTGCTGCGACTCTGGAGGCAGGGACTGTTGTAACAGAGTCTTCCCCAGCAGATCCAGGTCATCCAGGCCACTGGTGACAGGGGAAGGGCCCGGGGCGGGTGTTCCTGCCTCTGCTTTAAGTGCTGGAGCAGCTGGGATGGAGGGCAGGCTGGGCTCACTGCTATCCTGCAACGACAGCCAGAGGGCACTACAGCAAGGGACACGCCTGGCTCAACAGCCAGCCTGTGCCTGGGGTTTGTACAACACGGCTCCCCAGCACTCTGTGGGCCTCTGCTCCCTGCACATGTCCTCTGCCCCACACAACACCGTCCCCGACACACACGCCACCATCCCCCTTTTGCCCAACACACCGCCATCCCCGCCACACGCCGCCATCCCCCTTTTGCCCCCCACACCGCCGTCCCCAACACATGCTGCCATCCCCCTTTTGCCCCACACACCGCCGTCCCCAACACACACGCCGCCATCCCCCTTTTGCCCCCCACACCGCTGTCCCCGACACACGCCACCATCCCCCTTTTGCCCCACACACACCTGTCCCTGTCACACACGCCACCATCCCCCTTTTGCCCCCCACACCGCCATCCCCGTCACACATGCTGCCATCCCCCTTTTGCCCCACACACCGCCATCCCCGACACACACGCCGCCATCCCTTTTGCCCCACACACCGCCGTCCCCAACACACACACACTCCTGCTGTCCCTATCACATATGCAGCACCACCCTCTATCCCACGCGCTGCCCCACCATTCCCAGTGCGTATACACCACCGCCCCATGTAACCATGATGCCTCATCTTCACAGTCTCTTCCTTCCTCTCACAAACTACTACCCCTCTGCTCGAAGGCCGTTACCTGGAAACTGTTCCAGCCGCTACTGTCCCCAGCCTGGGGGGCCAGGTCATTCAGTCCTGTGAGAAGAAAAGAGCCGACATGAGCAAAGAGCCCTGCGGGTAACTGAAGCGGGGGCTGACGACCTAAGAGGTGGGCAGCTGCCAAGCAGAGCTGGGTGGGGTGGAGAAGACATGCAGGGATGGCGGGCTGGAAGAAAGCAAAGTGCCCCTAGTTTCCACCCCATCAGGTCTGGTCACTCCCCACTCTCCCATCAGCTTTTTTCTCTGGTTCCAAGCTACTCAGTTGCCCTTCAGCACAGAGGGGACAGGCAGCGACCCAAGAGAGTCAATGGCACAAGGTGGCCCCTCAAAAGGAGAGCGCTAACGTCACTTAGCGATCCTACCCCCGAGGCAGACAGAGGACAATCACTAAAGGGAACATCTTCCAAAGCCCCTAAGTGATTTAGGAGCCTATGTCCCACAGCAGCCTCCTTGGGAGCTGCATTTCCTGGGATCTACTCTGCATCGGCAGCCCGCAGCGTCTGTTGGCAACATATCTGTACAAGGCAGCTCCCCGGGGCAATGTCAGCAGCCCCAGTGATGGAGTGGGGGGCCCCAGGGCAGAGATCCCCACCCCTCTGGGCTCATAACCATTAGCTCCTGTGCTATGTTGTGTCTGCGCACTAGAGGTTTATTGCACTCTAGGAAACGAGAGCGGCTTGCGAAGGGCCCAGGTGCTCGCAAGGCATGAAGGCTCAGAGGCGAACGGGGGTTTCCCATGGGGCAGCGCGGAGCAGTAACCTCTTGGCCTGCCAGGACGTGTCTACACTCCCAGCCTGGGTAGACAGACTGGCGCTAGCAGGGCCAAGTTCGGGCGCTAACAGTAGCGGTGTGGATGTTGCCGCTCAGGCTCTCACGCCCACGTGACCCCTGGGTCTGAGCTCGGGGCACCAGCCTGAGTCTCCGCCGGAGCCGCAACGTCCCCACTGCTATTTTCAGCACGATAGCTCGAGCCCTGCTAGCGCAAGTCTGACTGTCCTGCCCTGGTGGGGCGGCTCGCTGCCAGCTGCAGTGCAGACATACCCCCGTCAAGACACCAGCAGCCTCTCCCACCAGCAGCTATCCCCCCAAGCCGCCGCTCGCCTGCAAACCACGCAGTAACAGCTGAGTGTTTTCTCCCTCCTCACCGAGAGACATGAGCTCGTCATCCAGCAGGGAGACGGCGCTGGCTGGGTCAGGCACAGGGAGCATGGAGCCACCCAACAGGGTGGGTAAGGCTGGGTAGGAGGGGCCCGGCGCTGGCATGTCCAGTCCCGACAGGTCCAGGAGTGCTGAGGTGCTGCCTGTAGGGAAGACACAGAGGCTTTGATCACTGAGCAGCTGTAAAGAGAGAATCCCTCCCCTAATCTTCTCACTCTGCTGGGAGCTGGCTCGGTCACCAATCTGCCTTCTTACCCCCACGCCCCTCTCTGCTCCCCCTTCTGGCTTCAGCCTCACCCAGTCTCTGATCTCCCCCTCCCAAAGCACCTCCGGCATGTTGTCTGGCTCATCAAGTGTCTTCCTCATCTCAGCCTCCCAGTTACCCTGCTCCAGGCCCCAATTGCACCCTTCTACCTCCCCTGGGGCTACCTGACTGCCACCTGCCTTGGCTGGATCTCCCCCTTAACTCCCCTCCTCCCTTGAGGGTTCCTCACCTCGGAGGGGGCCAGCCACAGTCTCTCCATTGATCTCCTCTCCTCTCACGAGCTGCTTGTACAGGTTGATCACCTGGGTCAGGTTGTCATTGGCCTGCAGGATTTCCGCTGCAATAGAAGGGGCATGCGATTCGAAGGCAGAAGAGGAGGTGGGGTGTCAAGTGGCAGCCCGGCCATGTGCCCTGTGCAGGCCCTGGCGTTCCCTGTCCCTCTATAGATTGGGGCAGAGGAGAGCCAGGGAACTGACTCTTTGCTTTGGCAAAGACATCCTTGTTATCGCAGCCCCGTGCCCCAGAGCAATCGCCCATTGCCCGGGTTCTCCTCCAATCTGCCACACCCCCCTCCACCATTGCACTTTCAATGGCATGTTCCTAAGGGGTGAACATAGGTTCCCCCGATTCACTGTCTAGCAACGCACGACGTACAGCTGGGCTTCCCCCAGCACCCACTTGCAGCTCAGCGCCCCTCATCCCAGGGGGATGGCACAGCAGGCAGGGTGGGGATGGGGTGCATAGCAATGCAATGTGGGACACAGCTGAAGCGGAGGGGTTAGTGAGGGGGGCTGTGCTGCGCTGGCGGGCGGCTCAGCTTACCTAGCGCCTCGTCATTGTCCTCGGTGTCGCTGGCGAGCCGGAAGAGCATGGGCCTCATGCGCTCGCAGCGCTGGTACAGCTCCTGGGGGAGAGAAAGGGGGCGGAGGTGGGCGGCGGGGAAGCGCTCAGGAGGGGACGGGGAAAGGGAGATGGCAGGAGCTGCAGAGTAAAAACCCACTTCACCTTAGGGCCCCTCTACCTCACCCTGGTGTGTGAGACAGAGGGAAGTGACTCGGGGCAGTCCCCGCCCTCACCTTCATGAGGTCCTCGCTGCTCTCCGTCGTCTCCCCTTTGCTGTAGTTGGTTACCATCTCCGTCAGCAGCTTCACGTTGTTGTTCACCTCCTCAATGGCGTTTGTACGCTTGGAGATCTTCTCCATTCGCTTCTGGTCCTGGAGCGGGAGGAGCAGTTGGGTGAGGGGGGTCTGATGTCCTCCCTCCCCACAAGTTGGGACTGGGACGGCTACGACAGCGGGCACAGAGCGGCTTCCCCCTTCGAATGACATCTGGAGAGAGCAGGGCAGGGAGGGGCTTCTCCTGGAATGGTTTCAGCTTGGGTGGATTCAGTTTACACTGGTGACCATCCAGCACCCACTGCACGGCACAGGGGCTGGGATTGCACCAGCAGAGGGCGCCACAGCAGGGTATGTGCTCCAAGAACGCCCTCTGTGCCCATGTCCCATGTTCCCCTCCACCTCCACCTGATTAGGGAGAGCAGAATTTACTTCCAAATCCCAGGGATCTCTCTCCTCACCCCCCTATTGGCCCCTCCCGTGATGTGATGGGAAGTGGGCTCCGTTGCTTGCCAGGTCAATACGGGGATGCAAGCACACTGGCCATATGCTCCACCCCATCTCAGGACCTCTCTATATCCTGTGCCAGGCTTCTCCTCCCCAGGGGGTGGCGGCGGATAAATCCTCAGCGCCCCTTCCCTGGTGACCGCCTGTATGAGGAAATTCACCTCCTGAACCATTTCCTTGATGAGCTTGTTGGCAGCCCGGAGGTCCTCAGAATGGGAGCTTTTCAGCAGGCGAGCCAGCATCTGCAAGAGAGACAGGGGGGCACGTGGACTGGGACAGAGGAGGCAATTCCAAGCCTGGGTCGCTGGCAACAGGGGTCACTCTAAAGCAGATGGTTGCCAGACAGACTGTTCGGTTAACACAGAATTAAGGCTGGGGCATCGCTGATAAACGGAACACTCTCGCCCTCAGCACAGGGAAGACCCTGAACGTTTGAGAGGCCAGTTAAAGGGCCACAAATGACCTCAAAGGCGAGCGGCAAAGGGAAACATAACTGGGCGTGTGCCTTTGTTTGTGTGCTTCGTTCTGATACATACTAAAGAACCTCAAAGGTCCCCCAACACTCCACACAAACACGTTTTTTCCTGGCTTGTTTTATTACATTAGAAATTCCGGCCTTGTCTGACGGTATGGGGAGCTGGAGAACGACTTCCCCGGCACAGAGGAAGCGAAACCTGATTGGGAGGAGGGATAGCTCCGTGGTTTGAGCATTGGCCTGCTAAACCCAGGGTTGTGAGTTCAATCCTTGAGGGGGCCACTTAGGACTCTGGGGCAAAATCAGTACTTGGTCCTGCTAGTGAAGGCAGGGGCTGGACTCGATGACCTTTCAAGGTCCCTTCCAGATCTAGGAGATAGGATATCTCCATAAATTTAAACAGAGAAAAGCGACACCTGACAGAAAGGATTTTCCCTGAGGCCCAGTCTACACAGTTTTTGGTCCTAGTACAGCTGTGTTGGCTGGGGGAGTGACTTTTCCCTAGTACCAGGAATGGCAGCACAATCCCCTAGAGTGGTTGCATTTATACCATGATAAAGGCGCTTACACCGGCCTACCTTATTCCCCATTCCCTACGAGAATAGCTATACAGGTCAGCACACATCACAGTTATGCTGGCAGAACTAGGTCCACGCTGGAGGGTGGGGTTCAGCTTTAATTCTACCAGTATCGTCAAAGTGCCACAATTCGTGTGTTTAGCCATGCCCCAGACTCGTTAAAGTGTTGCCTTCGTTAATGCCAATGAATAACCCCTTGGGAGTAAAGCTCTCTCTGTTAGCTTCAGACCCAGTGCCCTTCCTGGCTCTGAAAGCTCCTCGCACACCCATCCACTCACCCTCACAGCCACACCCACCCTTTGGAGTCATCACCAAAGAGTTGTTCCAACAAGGGGTGACTGTCAGCAAAAGGGGAAGGCCACTTTTCCAGACGCTTCTCTACAAATACTTTGTCCGATCAACACTGGACCCTCCCGCCAAGTCTCGTGTGCAGGGCGCTGCACAGTGAAGAGCTGGGATCCCGACCTGGCTGCCACTGGAAACAGCCTTGACTACGGAGTTGCTGCCAGAGGAGCCCCATTCCAGCTTTCCCCATTTTAAGAGCATCAGCACTGCCAGAGCGGCGGCTTATCCGTCTGGTATCCCAGCTGTGAGGGAGGCCGATGCTGGATGGTTCAAGGAAGGGTTAAACAATTGGGCCATACGTGTCCTGGGGGGAGGAGAGGAAGAGTGTCTGCGCTCTGAGCTGCAATCAGTTTATGCCACGTGGCAAGAGGAGCCATCGCCTCGGTGATATTATGGCAGCTGCTATTCAGTCATACGAGCGTCAATGCTAGGTCATACTAGTCCCCATGCTATCGCCCTAATCAGTATCCAGCAGCATCTAGTTCAATAGGTCAAACAGCAAGTCTCTCTCTTTCTAAGGGCCTGATTCAGAGCCCACTGAAATCAGTGGGAATCTCTCTAGTGGTTTGCTTTGGAGCATGCCCTAAGCATGTCCCCTTCCTGAGCACAGCCCACAGCAGGCGAACGAGCTCCTGGTCTTGTTGCTGCGCCAGCCAGCCCCACGGACAGAGATGAGTGAGCACAGACGCAGGAAGGCCTGGCCTTCTGCTCCTCCTCCCACAGAACCCTCACCTTGGACTTCTCCTCGTCATCAAAGATGATGTTCTTGGGCCGGGGGGGAGGCAGGGGCAAGGGAGCCTCGTCCGGCAGCTTCGGGTCACACTTCACGATTCCTGCGGGGGAGAGGAGCAGAGACATCACCGGGCCCAGCCCTCACCTCACTGGGGCGGTGCTGGGGTTACCAGATGGCTCTTCTGCTAACCCCGCTCCAGGAAGCCCTGATCTAGGCCTCACACAATGGACATCTTCTTTCCCTCTGGCCGGTCCAATTCAGCTCTGCGACAGGGTTGGGGGGCATGCTCCACCCACCCCCTGCTCCAGCCGTGCATCGTCTGCAGCATCTCCAAGTCCCCACTAGCAGGAAATCATCCCAGTCATTCCATGCATCACATGTCCTGGTCTGCCATAACCGTATTATTCCTATGGCACCACCTCTTATGAAGCCACATCTTGGGGCTGGTGAGGAAGACAGATGTCACATCCCCCTTCACCCCACACAGAGGTCAGACCACCAGTGACTCTCCCCATCTTTCTTGGATTGCTAAAGTTCCCATTTGCTCCCTCCGGCCTCTGAACTGCGCAGCCCATACAGTTGCTAGACCAGGCCCGAGCACAGAGAAGGCCAGAATCCAGCCTGGACCCAGCTTCTGCCACAGCAGAGGAAGGCCCTTCCCCAAAGGAGATACCTGGCTCTCACCTTGTTTCTTCAGCATCTGATAGGCCTCTGTGATCTTCACTTCCTGAGGCAGCCCCAGCGTCCAGCTGTACATCAGCTCCAGGATTTTCAACTTCACCTTCTCAGGAGTCCGGCTGCCTAGATACTGAGGGGAGAGATGGGCAGAGCTGATCCACACACGGCCAACTTCTCAGGGAGAAGTGAGATGGCTCCCAACGGACAATGGAAGGGAAGGAGGAAGTGAGTAACAGCCCTTGCAACATGCCCCATACTGTGGTTGGCCTCCAGCATAGGGGGGCTGGGAGGGTGGGTGAGGCCCTGAGGGCCAGAGTTTATGAGAGATCCCAGGCAGTACCAGCCAGTGTGGGGCAGCCCTCAGACACCATGAGATGAAGGGCCAGTTTATGTCCCATTTGCCAGGCAGGGGAAGGTGCATATGGGGAGATTCCTCTGTAGAGAGGAGTTTATAGTGGCCAACAAGAAGCTTCCTTGCTATGTCCCAATGGAACACAGAGGGAGGCAAACCGAGTCCTCCTCCCCCAATACATTCACTCCCAGCAATGGCCTCCTTTGGGAGCACACAGAGAGCAGGTAACGTAGATCTGCACAGGCTGGGGAGGGGGGTGGGGAAATCCCTACCCCAGCTCCACCTCTCTCTATGTCCCTCACTGGCTCCTCCCAGCCTGATGCCCCGCCCTGCCAACGGGGCGCTGGCACCCACCTTGGGCGACACCACCTTGATGAGCTCGTTGAGGAAGCGGAACTTGCCCACCTCGTCGTGGAAGCGCTTGCCGCAGTTCTTCATGCAGGTCTCTAGCACCTGAGAGAGCAGAGGCTGAGTCAGGGTCAGCAGGCAGAGGAGCTGGCTCCCCTTGGCAGGACTGACCCCGCAGCACGAGGGAAAGGGAGAGCAGGCCCCACATCCTGGCTCGTGGGGTCAGGGCCACTGGGGAGGAACCCCTGGGTGCCTCTGTTGCAGCCAGGCTGGTTCCCCCCTTCCATTCCATATCACAGGTGCCAGCCTTCTGACTAAGGGGAAGAACCTGTCCCCACAAAGGGTGGGTGCAGAGGCAGAAGTGGTTGCCTAAAACACACAGCAGACCACGGGGGGGGGGGGGGGGGAGAAACAGCTGGTGGGAATGTCCTCTGGGCTCCCTCCCCCACTCCAGAGACAGGCAGTGAATCCCCGTGCTCACGTTAGTGTGTGTTGTGGTAGTGGTGGGGTAAATCCATCAGAGACACAGAAAACACGGGAGCTCACAGCAGAGGCATTCACAGCACTAGCTCGGACTAGATTATGAGGGGCCTGATCCAAGGCCCATTCAAGCCACTCCCACTGATTCCCTCTGGGGTATGATCCCCCACTTCACTCAGATGGAACAACCTTCAGCCCATGGGCAGCGCTCTACCAGCCCTTCCCGACAGCCTGAGTGCACCAGGGCTTTAGCTGAGCAATACGGGAGAGTCCCTACAGCCCAAAGAGCAAAACAGGGCACTCCCCGCCCTGGCCTTTAATCTGTCTAACCCGTCTGGAGAGCCTCTCCCTTACCGTTAAGGCCTGGATGGCTTCCCATTCCTGCGGAGACTGGATCTTGTGAGCTAAAAGTCGGGTGGCAAGCGGGGGACTGGAAGGGGAAAAAGCACAGTGGTTGTAGGGAGACAGTGTGACCTAAAGGATACAGCACTGGACCGGGACTAAGGAGATTGGGTTAATTTCCTGGTTGTGCCACTGGCCTGCTAGGTGACCTTGGGGGAAGTCACTTCCCCAGTCTGTGCCTCAGTTTCCCCATCTGTAAAATGGGGACAATAATACTGATTTCCATTATAAAGCACTTTGAGATCTATTGATGAAATACCTCTATACAAGGGCTAGGTATTATTGAGAAATGGACCGGCATCTCTCCAGGGGACACAGCTCTTGCTCATACCACTGAGTATGCACAAAGTCCTTAAGGGGCCCCTCAATGTGCTTGGGGCAAAGGGGCTAGTTTCAATAGCACACGGCAACTTCATTGATTAACTGATGGGGCCTTATAGCATCTCCAATCTCAAAGGATCTCAAAGTCCTGTACAAATCTCTGTAGGAATCCTTCACTGCCCCACTAATGCAGCTGCCTCTGGGGTGGAATGCACAAGCAAAGCTACACAGCAAAGTCATAAGGGGTGGGGAAGAGAAGAGTGATCTCCCAATGTGAAACTTTAAAGGCACTTTCAGGTTGGCAGAATGTAACTATCCTTGTAGGAATTTGGCCAGGACTCCTGTTCTCGCAAAAAGAGCCATGGGTCAGAAGCAACCAGGACCTCAGTTTTACATCTCCTCGAGTAGCAACATCCTCCCTCTCCTCCCCCAAACACCACATAAGGGCAGCAGAAGTACTTGAAAGACATACTGAAAGTACATCTTAAAAAGGGAGGCATCAACCCAACAAACTGGGAGGACTCGGCGCAGAAAAGAACACAGCGGCGCCACACCATACTCCAAGCCACAGCTCACTTTGAGGAGAACAGACGTGCTCATGAGATGGAGAAGCGACAAAGGAGGAAAGAACAACTATGTCTCCTCCAAAATTACACCTGTCACTTCTGTGGGAAAAGCTGCAGGGCACCACTTGGGCTCCACAGCCACCTAAAAACCCACCAATGAACCCCCTTGGCATTGAGGGATCGCCGAAGGGGAGCAGGGCACAGTACTGCATCAGAGAGAAGAAAGAATGCCACCTACTGGGCTTTTATGCCATTTCCTGACACAGAAGGACTTTTCCCTGAGAGGTTCTCCTCGATCCAAGCACAGACTCAGAATGACCCTGCTTAGCTTACAAGATCATGTATTTGGAATCCAGGTGTGTAACCTGGAGCTGTTAGAGCAGTGCTTCTCAACCAGGGGTATGTAGAAATCTTTCAGGGGTACATCAACTCATCTAGATATTTGTCTAGTTTTACAACAGGCTACATAGAGAGCTAGGGCCTTTCCTAGGGTGGTACGGGGCCTGGGGCGGAAGTGACGAATCTGTAGAGAGCACTAGCAAAGTCAATACAAACTAAAATTTCATATAGACAATGACTTGTTTATACTGCTCTATCTACTATACACTGAAATGTAAGTACAACATTTACATTCCAATTGATTTATTTTATATTTACATGGTAAACATGAGAAAGTGAGCAATTTTTCAGTAATAGTGGCTGTGACACTTGTATTTTTATGTCTGATTTTGTAAGCAAGTAGTTTTTAAGTGAGGTGTAACTTGTGGGTACCCAAGACAAATCAGACTCCTGAAAGGGGTACAGTGGTCTGGAAAGTTTGAGAGCCACTGTATTAGAGGGAGGAAGGAGAAGGGGAGTGTACTCACCCTTCTAGCTCCTTATTCAGCTGTTCACAGAAAGCATTGATGCTGTCCCAGTCCAGATCCTTGTTGAGAGGATTCGTAGCCCTGTCTGGATGTGAGAGAGAAGAAAAGAGAGTATCCTGTCAGAAAGAGAATCTCCCACCGAGCGAGGATCAGCTACACAGATTGTAAGGGTGGGGTGTAATACCAACACCACCCACTAACTCGGGAGTCTGGCCTTTCACAAGCTGCATTAACAGAGAGCAGACCCTCCACATGCCTCCCGCAAAGGAGTCAAAACTGGAATTGAGATGGAAGTTAGTGAAATACCCTGGCAGGAAGTTTGCAAACATTACCTGCAGGTGAAGTCAGGCAGGGGATCAGAGCCACCCCCAGAGAATCACTCAAATGTAGGGCTAGAAGGAATCTTGAGAAGTCATCAACTTCAGCCCCCTGCACTGAAGCAGGTCCAAGTAAACCTAGACCATCCCTGACAGGTGTTTGTGCAGCCTGTGCTTAAACCTCCAATAGTGGGGATTTCACAACCACCCTTGGAGGCCTGTTCCAGAGCTTAACTACCTTTCCAGTTAGAAAGTTTTTCCTAATATCTAACCTAAATCTCCCTGGATGCAGATTAAGCCCCATTACTTCATGTCCTACCTTCAGTGGACATGGAGAACAATTGGTCACCATCCGCTTTATAACAGCCCTTAACATATTGGAAGACTATTATCAGGTCCTCCCTCAGTCTTCTTTTCTTAAGTATAAACATGCCCAGTTTTTTTAACCTTTCCTCACAGTCAAGTTTTCAAAACTTTTTATAATTTTTGTTGCTGTCCTCCAGGGGCTATCCAATTGGTCTACATCCTTCCTAAAGTATGGCACCCAAAATTGGACACAGTACTCCAGCTGAGGCCTCACCTGTGCAGAGTACAGCAGTACAATTACTTCCTGTGTCTAAGGGCTTGTCTACACTTACTGATGCATGGCGATCGATGCATCAGCAGTCAATTTAGCGGGTCTAGTGAACAAGAAGCGCAAGGGGAGTCGACGGGAGAGTGTCTCCCATCAACATCGTATAGCGTGTAAGTAGATCTAAATACGTCAACTTCAGCTACGTTATTCATGTAACTTAAATCGATCTCCCCCCAGTAGCGTAGACAAGGTCTTACATATGACACTCCTATTCATACACCCCAAATGACATTAGCTCTTTTCACAACTGCATCACATTGTTGACTCATATTCAATTTGTGATTCACTAAAGCCCCCCAGATCCTCTTCAGTAGTGCTACCACCTAGTCAGTTTCTCCCTATTTTGTAGTTGTACATTTGATTTTTCCTTCTTGAGGTACTTTGCACTTGTCTTTATGGTATTTCATCTTGTTGATTTCAGACCAATTCTCTACTTTGCCAAGGTCCTTTTGAATTCTAATCCTGTCCTGCAACGTGCTTGGAACCCCTCCCAGTTTGGCATAATCCACAAATGTTATAAGCATACTGTCCACTCCATTATCCTTCATTAATGACTTGTCAGGAGAGCATAAATGAATGATGGGACTGGAGCTGGATCAGAGTGTGGGTGGCAGGTGGATCTGTATTGTGGCTGTACTGAGGCCCCAACCAGACATCAAGGCCCCACTGCACTAGGCACTGCACACACATATGAAAGGAGAGTCCCTGCCCCAAAGAGTTTATAATCTAAAATGTATGATTGAGACACAACAGGTGCATACAACAAAGAGACGGAGGAGCACAAGTTAACATCAACAGGATAACAAACTGTGTATCTGAGGGTGCAGTGGCTTGCGAACAAGCCTAAAAGAGAGAGACACTGACACCCCACAGATCAGAGTTGGGAGTGGAACTGGTCACGGCAGGGGTGGGTGCATTTGGGGGGTGGTGGCCAGGCGGTGAGGTGGGCTCTCTGGTCTGGCAGGAGCGATCCCCAGAGGTGGACGGCCCAGCTGATCTGGAACGTGCTGTGGAAGCGATCAGGGAAGGGAGGGGGTTGATCCGGATCACACTGGCGCTGACGAGGGAGTGATGAGGGGACTTGATTCCGATCACCCCCACCATCCCTCCGTCAGCGCCACAGTGAGATCCAGAACACATTGTAGCGCTGACGGGAGGACGAGGGGGGTTGATCCGGATCACACTGTGGCGCTGACGGATGGTGGGGGGGGGTGATCCGGATCACACTGTGGCGCTGACGGATGGGGGGGGGGGG
>NC_048298.1:92043351-92074952 GCF_013100865.1 Trachemys scripta elegans
TGTCCGCGCGGAGGGCCCCGTTGCCCCCCAGCCTCACTCACTGATCCACGACTCCAGCGCGTCCGGCTCCATGGCGGCTCGTGCGGCCCCCGCCGCCCCTTGGCTTAAAAGGGCAACGTCCCTTCCGCCCTCCCGGCCCGGCGGCGCGGAGCCATCGAGATCGGGGAGAACCGTCTAGAGCGCCGCTACGGAGAGCATGGAGCTCCGCACGTCCGCGTAGAGCGTCTCGGGAATCACAAAGCCGCTCAGCCTTCCGCTAGAGCGCCACCGCCTGAACAATAGAGTTGCCACCTCCCCTAGCGCGTCAGCGCCGAAAACCATAGAGTTCAGGACGGGTCAAGTCCGCCGCGCCACGGGCCAACAGAAGAGACGAAGCGGAAGAACTGTCTAGAAGCCGTTGCGTCTGTGCCATAGAGATCATGTAACAGCGCTAGAGCGTCGGGAACAGGGCAGCGCCATAGAGCCAACTTCCGGGAGGACCTTTGTCCCGGTGGGTGGCTGGCTGCCTGTGATTGGGGCAGGAAGGGTATTTCCGGTGGCGAGAAACTGGAGAGGAAGGGGAACTTCCGCCTTGGGGCGCGTGTCCTTTAAAAGGGCGTTTGGGGGGTAGGGGCTGGTGCTGGTGCTGGTGCTGTAGCGCCGTGGATGTCATTGGTACCATCCGCCCAACCCTGTCGGGGAATGGACCCTCCCGCCCCCTCCCTGCGCTGTCTGGGCCAGGCGTGGGGGTGGCGGCTCTTGGGGAATTCTGAGCTGTGAAAGGCAACTCTCCCCCCCGCCCCCGTGTAGAGCCAATCTGCGGAACTACCCGCCACAAGGCGGATCTGAGTCAAGGTCTGGGGTTGGCCAGAGCTAACCCTGAAACAAGGGGGTGATAGGGCTGCACATTCTTGTGCTTTGGGGTCTAGCTGGTGTGTGGCTGTTGGGGGGTAGGGGCCCCCTCCCTGCCTGCAGGGAAGGGCCTCGCATCTTCACCAGGATGTTCCTGCTCGCCTTATAAATATCCTCCCCCTCCTTGACTTGTAAGATGTTCTTGGATTTCAGTGATGCCATGTGGCAGTGAGTTCCACAAGCTATGGTTGTACTTAAAAAAAAAAAAAAAAAAAAAATCAGTATTTGCTTTTTCCATTTGAATGTCCCATGTTTTAATTTCAGTGAATGGCCCCTTGTTCTTGTGTTATAAAACAGGGACGATACCTTTGCTGTGCCATTCATTATTTGATATACTTCTGTCATGTCTCCTTTCTAAGGAGAACATCCTCAAGCTTTTCATTCTCTGTATATGGAATTTGTCCAGGCCTCTGATCATTGTCATTGCTCTTCCCTGAAACCCTTCTAGTTTTGCACTATCCTTTGTGAGATAAGGTGACCAGCACTGCATGCACTAGTCAAGGTGAGATTGACTTATATAAAGGCATCATAATGATTTTTGGTAGTACTTTCCATCCCATTCCTTATTAACCCTGTTAGCTGTTTTTGACCACAGTTCTGCACTAGGCAGAAGTTTTCACTGAGTTGTCTGTGATAATGCCCAGTCCCTTTCTTGGGTTGATAAGTGAATTTAGAACCCTGTGAGGTATATTTCCCCTGCAGTGTGTGTGCCTTTTAACACCAGAGTTTGTTTGTTCATTCATCTAGCTTGGTTAGGTCTCTCTGGTCCTGAGTAACCGAAATAACATTGTCGTCTGCCAGTGTTACTACCTCACTACTCACCCCCTTTCTAGACCATCAATAAATATATTAAACAATAAAGAACCTAGTACAGAATCTTGAGTTGCCCCCATGGCTAACCTTCTGCCATGATGGAAAACTGATCATTTAATCCTAATCCTTGCTTTCTGACTGTTAGCCAGTTTTTTAACCAGAACTATATTTTACCCCTTACATCATGACTGCCTTGCTTCTTTAGTGGCCTCTTGCTGAAATCTAAATAAATTGACAACTGGTTCTCCTTTTTTCACTGCTTCATTAAGAAGAATTCTGGTAGACATTTTAGAGACAAGGTATTGGTGTGGTTTGACATCATGTTTGATCCTGTAGGGCAATTCCAACATTTGTTTTCAATATCTCTGGTTGCCGGTGGGTAGGGTTACCAGATGTCCCTATTTTATAGGGACAGTCCTGATTTTTGGGTCTCTTTCTTATTTAGGCTCCTATTACTCCCCATCCCCTATCCCGCTATTTCGCACTTGCTGTCTGGTCACCCTACCAGTGGGCCAATTTTTTCACTGATGTGGGCCGCAGGGGTAGTTGTGTGGCACTTCCACAGGCAACATAGAGAAACAAAATGGCATCCTCCATGTGGCTTGACCTCACACTTAAGGTGCGAGGTCATGCTTTGCAGAGGATGCCATTTTGGTTTACAAAATGGTGTCCTCCATACAGCATGATCATGCAGTACAGTGTGTGTTTGAGGTCATGCTGCATGGAGGATCCCATCTTGTAGAGCAAAATTGTGTGGGGCCGGACAGAATCATCCCATGGGCTGGATATGGACCATAGGCTGCCAGTTGAACCACTCATAGCTAATGCACCCCCTCCTCTCTCTTGGGCTCAATAACATTCTGTGTTACTTATTACACAGATCTGAAATGATGCAGGTGCAACTTTAGCATTTCCTTCATCTGATTTATTTAAAGTACACGCTCCAGCAACAATGCCAGCTTGACCATACTGAGCCTGTATATTAAGATATTAAAGTTCACACCATCTGCAGGGCTGTAAAATGACATCTACTGTAATGTATGTGCAAGGGGCTGAGTCACAGATGCTGCTGGAACCTTAAAGGGATACTAACCTGAAATCTAATCAATTTAAAATGAGTCAGCAGTAATTTTAGTACTAAACTAAAGTTTAGTACTAAACTTGCCTGAGTTCCCCTGGAAACTGGCTTTCTGAGGACATTTTCCTATCTCAGTATTTTTCTTCTGTTGCTGTGGAGACACAAGTAAGTTAAATCCACAACTGATTGAATATAGAGAGGGAAAACTGAAACTGACTGCCCACAAAGTGCTGCCAAATATGTAAAAGAAGCAGAATGAGGGAGAAATTCTTTTCTCCTCCCCTTTACCCTTAACAAAAATTATTTGTAACAATATTAAGTATAAGATTTTCAGACAGTTTTTTAAGTGGATAGTTTCCCTTTCCCTTTGAATTTTGTGAGGTCTTCAATCTTACTGCAGTTCTCTTGCATTTAATTTACTGTAAAGAGCGAGAGCTCGTTATAGGAAATGAAGGTTTAAAAATATAAAAACCAGAATGTGAGCTGCTTCCCGTCCTGGCTTACTTTAAAGTGGCCGGATACATCATTAAACAGCATTCCTTTCTCTTTTAATTTGGAATGTACTTTTCCTCCTTATTTGAACAGCTGCTGGAAAAAAATCCTGGAAAAAAAATCAAATTCAATGTGTCCTTTTTCTCCTTACTGCTTCAATAATCCAGTCTGGCTCTAATTATGACACTTAGTAAGCCCTGGTTGTATTTTCTGTGCTCTAGTGGTCTTGGAGGGAACATTATGTGTTCTCTACACAGTTCCTTTAAAAAAAAAATGTAATGCTGGTGAAAGGTGCCAACTTGACAACTTTGGAAACTAAAGACCTCTGCTTATTTGTAGAACGGATACTGCACAATATGGGCTGGGGCACTCCAAGCATCATCTCTGCCCACCAGCATGTCTTGACTTGAAGGACCAGCTGTAGCACTAAGAAGAATCCAGTAATCCTACAGGGTCCATTCAGTCATAAAAGTCCAATCCCGCAGGCTCATACGGAACTCATGTGTATGGGATTACAGATGGGTAGAGTTATTCACGTGTAAGTGCCTGCAGAATTGGGCCCATGGGTGTAAAAAAGGGAAATGACCTATTAGGTCACATCTAGTGTGTCTCACCCCACTGTCCAACGTTCTCTCACGTTCTGTCAGGCTGATCTTAAATGCCTCTAGCCATGAAAGAGACTAATCTGCCTTATTGTTGGGAAATAGTTCTTGGTGTTCAACCTTCATATTTCTTTTCTTTCTTTTATCCCATTACTCCATTGTACCATGTCTGGCCATTTCCCTTTCTCCCTTATTATGCCCTTCTCAGATACGTGACAGCTACCATATTCTCCCCCAACTGGGTTCCAGTACATTATACATTAGCTAGTGTAATCTTTCCTTATGACCGGTTTCAGAGTAGCAGCCGTGTTAGTCTGATACAAGGCACTGCATTTAGCTGTATGGAGTGGAAATCCATCAACTTCATGAAAAAACTCGTACAGATACAGACAGACATCATCTTCCTTTCCAAATGCAAACACATGGATATCTTTCCTTATGAGTCAGTCTTTTTGGCCCCTTATGCCTCTTGTTGCATTTCTGAGAATCTTTAACATCTTCATGGTACCCAGAGTGGAACCTGGTATTCTAGGTACAGTCACACTGGAGCTTTATAGAAAGGGTGTATCCTTTCCCTGCTCCATGAGGTGATGCTTCTGTGTATGCAGCTCAAATTTACTGACACTCTTGGTGTGGGCACCACATCAGTTCAAGCCCATATCTAATAGGCTGTTGATCGGCTCTAGCTTTAGCATTTTGACATTACAGCTTTTCTCAAGTATCTCCCATTAAATACCAGTTTAGATTGTCTCCCTTACCCACACCAGATATTGTCAATTGCATTGTCCTGATTGGATCACTGAACTTCAGCTCCTATTTCTTGTCATTCTGAGTCCCATTGCGTTCTTTTTCTGTCCTCCCTAGGGTTTGCAGCTCCTCCCAATTTAGTAGCATGTGCAAATTGAATTAGAACACTGTCTGGGCCTTCTTCTGGATCACCAGTGAAGATGCTGGATGAACCCAGACACAGCACCTATACGTATGGCCTCCTACTGAACACCTTCTGTTCCTTCCCGCAAACCTAACACAGGGCCTTTCCTCCATACCCGTTTGAATCCAATCCATGTCACACTGATGCTATCCCCATCAATGTCCTTCAGTAAAATTAAGAGAGCTTTGGTCTGCAGCTGGGAGCTCATTTGTGCTGCGCTTACAGTGGTGGTTTATGTCATGTGGGACATTGTCCTCTGGGATGAAAATATGACTTGACTCTACACAGGTAGTTAGGAGGACGGCCAAGCCTCTCAGCCAACACTCTCCTGGATCAGATTTGAACTGATGATGAGCTGAAAAGCTCCATATTATTACTAACTCCAACCTAGAAAACATTCCCTCTTACATACTAATGTTATGAAGTATAACCATTGGCTTGCAGTTGCTCGCTGAGGATGTCACCACACGCAAACTGGAGGATTTCATTGTTTGTGCACTACTAGTAACAGAGAATATACTTCAGAGTTAGGACTGAGAGAGGGAGGCGTGTGCACACGATTGAGCAGCTTTGATGCTTTCCATCCAGCAGAGGGCAGTGGTGGGAAGGCAGGAAAAAGGCTATTGAATATTCGTCAGTTTTGAAAGATCTATGAAGTTGTGCACTTGAATCACAGACACACAGAATTACATGCACAGTAATCAGAAAGAAAGAATGTTTGCATCTGGGATTGCCTCAGCTGACTCCAAAGATCATGTGGAAGAAAGTTCTAGCAGCCAGGGCTCAGCTGTGGTTCTCTGTGCATCTCCCCAGGAACACATCAGTCCTACCTCTCCCCCCGCCCCACCACAGGCTCTTTTTGGTTTTGAATAATTGTCTATGTATGAGCCAAGCAGTATTGCTTGTCGCCATCTTCTGACACCTCCTACCGAGCATTTCACCATACTGGGTGCTAGAGCTTCAGATGTAGCCTGTAAGGGTGGGTTCTGTTTCCCCAGCTAGGTTACTGCTTGATCTGTGATGCGTTATGCTGTACCACTCACTTTTGCAGACTCTGTACTGCAGTGCCTTTGTTCTCTTCCCATGTGCCTCCTTTAGCTGACTGCAGCAGACAGTTCCTGGATTTTTGGCTAAATTGCTGCTGCTACTTTCCCTTGAAACAGAGCCAGCATCTCTTCTCCTGACAGCACCTCTGTCCGTGCGTCTTACACAGTCTTCTGGATTGGAAGCCTCACTGTTCCCTGACCTCGGCTATCCCTCACCTCTGGAAGAGTTTTCGATGCTTTCCCCCATGGAGGGTTGCTATTTAAGAGCTAGGGACAGAGTTGAAGGTTTCGGGCTTTTCCCCGTTCCTCTAATAGGAGTTTCTGTCGGCAGTTCCTAGGGGACTGATGCGCAATAAGGAGCATGTTCACGAGCTGTCCAGTCCCTTTTCTTCCACACTGTAAATTCTTAATGCAGCACGTTTCTTTTTATTGTAGGATGATGTGTCCCTTGTGATCAGGGAAACCATGCTGCAGTCATGCTAGCGTGAGTCTGCTGAGTAGCTGGGGAACTGGACTGGGAAGCCGGAGTTGCCACTGTCCTGCTGGGTGACTTTGGGCAAGCCATTGCCCCCTCTGTGCCTAGATGGGATAATGACACTTACTGCCTTTCTTAAAGTGCTTTCAGCTCTCCGGATTGAAAACCTTTTCAGAGTAGTATCCTAGTAGCAGATGGGCCAGGGAGACAGGGAAGCAGAGGAAGCGAATGTTATGGGCATTTGGAGGTGAACATCAGCATCCGTTCTCCCCCTCTCCTGTGCAAACCCTTCCGCCGAGTCATCCGCCCAAGGGGTCCCCTGGTGCCTTTGAAGAATCCCTGGCAGTCCCCCCCTTTCTGCCTGCCTTTCAGCCGCGGACGCTAGGAGAAGATGGTGCATACAGTGGGAAAGAGGACAATTGAATTTGCTCTTGCAGAGGGGCGGGAGTTAGTGAGCTTTACGAAGGATGGAAGACTTTAACGTGGCGACGAAGATACCCAGTAGCAGGCTGAAGAGTACAGCAAGGAGACTTGTTGAAAGCCCAGCTCACAGACTCGGCCTGGAGACAGAGGAGCAGGGATGGGTTGTGGTCCTCTAAACCAGAAGTGAAACGGGGAGAGTGAAACTCTGTCAGGTTAAGCGTGGGAGTTCATTAGGGCTAAGTGAGCCTCTTTTAAGAGCAGAAATCCTGTGTACAAAGCCAGGCCCGGATCTGGCTGGGGGAGCCTCACTGAAGTTGCTGAAGCACGGAGCAGCTTGCAGGATTGGAGGCCCAGGTTGGGACAAATGCTCTGCTGGTGAAGTGCCCACTGCAAATGATAAAGGCAGAGGGAGGCTATTGAAAAGGTAAATGGATTCTCTGTTAGAAACCAGATGGCTTGAGTCATGCCACTGCCAGAGAGGGGAGGGAGGGATTGGGGGAGCGGGGGAAGTAGAAGAGAGGTTAAATGCATTTCTTTGATTTATTGCTATCCATTTTTACCATAAAGGATGATGTCAGGGGTGGAATTCCTATTACAAAAGCATATTTCATGAGCAAAGTCTGCCCCTAGCACAGAGTACAGCCTCCAAGGTGGAAGTTACGGAGCAGCATAAGAAAACCAAGCGCAGCAAATCACCAGGTCTGGATGGTAAATACCTCTATCGGTCGCGGTGGCAATCACGTGTGAAATAACAGAGCTACTCTTGGGGACGCTTAGTCCCACGACCGTTTGGAAAGCTCAGAAAGTCAGACCTATGCAGTCTGGCTTTAACATGGAGCTAAGGGAGGTCCTAGGATGCCTCTAAATGCCCCATTGCTCGAATACGGTCTGAGCTGTGCCCCAGCTGAAAATCCCATACCTGCTATCCTGCCCGAGGCTCCCTGTGAAACTTCAGTCCTGGCCTAAGTCAGGACTGGGGAGCAGCTGGAGGAGGCTGTTCCACTGCTGTCAGCACTATCTCTCCTGGCTGCGCTAGAGCCTCGCCCCCTTCCATTGGCCACATGCTGCCAGCTTCAGCCCCGGCTGCCTGCTGCTAAGGGACAGCGGGGGTGCGGCTGCTGACTGAAGAGGAAACAGCCCAGCAGCTGGGAGATGCAAGAGAGCTGGGCGTGGGGCACAAAAAAAAAGGCAGAGAAGCCTTAAAGGAGGAGATACCTGCATAGGTGCACACTTCTCTCCAGGTGGGGTTCGGTGGCCACCAGCTTCCTGCCTTTGGAGAACTGTTGTAGGCCATATTAATCCTAGACCCCTCCACCCCCCAGGCAAGACTTTGAGTGAATCCCGCGTGGAGGCCTTCTGGGGCAGCTGTAGTTTGTGTGCCCATGTGCATGGTGTTTGCTGCGTAGGCTCTCTGGCAGCTGGCCCAATCAGAACTAGAAGCCCTTTGTATTTCCCAGTAAGCAAGCTGCTATTCCTTCAGCTGCTTCCATGTGAGCTGTGACATGGGGGTGTCTGTTCCTACCTGCCCTAGCAATCCCCCAGATGGGTCACTCTGTGTGAGTGGGGATCGGTGAATAATTGTTGGGTCTAGTGTGCAGGTGCTGAGTGGTGGTGGTGGTGGTCTGAGGTTGCACTAGATGACTGGTGGTCTCTTCTGGCCTTAAGCCCTATGACACTATGAATAGTGGGGTGCCCCCCGTGAGTTGTGCATGGGGTTGGGTTGAGAGTGATGGAATCCGTTGGTTTATATCTCAGGTGACACCTAAAGCTGGGGGATTCCCAAGAGCATGACAAACCATAAATCCTCCCTAGACACAAACATGGGGCCAGATCCGCAGCTGGGCTAAAGTACCATAACTCTGCTGCCATCAGTGGAGCCACACTGGTTCACAGCCGATGAGGATCTGACCCATGATTAATATTATTATTTATTTTTATTGCCATGGTCACTAGCAGCACCACTCTTAGCCTGCACCCCATTGTGCAAGGTGCTGTACGAACATGGTCCCTGCGCCAATTAAACCCTCACGCCACAAAATCTCCATGACACCATACTGTACTTCGGGCAATGCTGGCACAGCCTAGCAATCATGTCAGCCTGTACGCTTCCTGTTCTGATTTGTTATCTGTATCACCTAGGAGCCCAGCCCTGGACCAGAACCCCACTGTGCCAGGCGCTGTGCAAACACAGCACAAAGAGATGGTCCCTGCCCCAAGGAGCTTACAATCTAAGTAGCTCAGGGGCTATTTATTCCTTTCCCAACAGGCCCTGCAGCTTGTGCTTTGTTTCTTCCCACTGGGGCCTTTCCTTGGTGGTGCTACGGCAGGGGTTAAAATGAGGGGCGTGCCAGTGGAGCAGCACAGCCCCCTCCCTTGCTAAAAACAGAGGGGCTCCCCCCACCTCTCCCCCTGCCCTTTGGCTGGTGCAGCAAGAGCTCCCTCTGCTGTTTCAATCTGTTGTAGCCACTGTGCTCTGTTCCTGCAGCAGGGTAAGCTGATGTCATTTAGCTCTGTGTCCAGGTTAGATGGCACCGTGTTTTAGTAATTTCTGGTCCCTGATCCACGGGGAGATGGTACCATGGAGCTGTTCAGTGACTATTCACTCCCCTGTTTTAATAAGATGCAGCAAGTCCTAGAGACACCCCTTAGAAATTGTGCTGTACTAAGGTGCTCCATGCAGGCTCAGGACCAGACAACAGGCCTCCACAGGCCTTGCGCTGCTGTTGCATAGTAGATGGGGATGCGTGTCCCATCTTGGCAGCTGAGGAGATAAGGCTATCTCTGCACTGACGGGTACTGTCTTGCAGTTAGTGTTGCCAGCTGTCCCACTGCTTTTATCAGATCTCCTGGCTGGGCGAGTTTGTTTGTTCCTGGGTGGATGGCAATATGTCTTGGCTTGTTCAGCCTGGCACTGGATAAAACTTGTCTGGCCTGATCTGCATTCAGGCATTTAATTTGTATTACTCTTTCCCTTGTGTGGGAACGAGTGTTTCCCAGCCAGCAATCCGAATCCAATAGAAGGAACGGATCGCTTGTGGGGGCTTGTCTCTCCCAAGAAACCTGAGGGCAGGCGTAGACGGAAGGCCGGATTCAGCCAGGGGCGCAGAGTGGCTCCCGCCAGTGTAATACATAGGGCAGAAAGCCCACTGAAGGTGGGAATTGTGGCAGGCCAAAGCAGCCCCAATCCCTCTGCTGTAGGGAGGCTGGCATGGGGCAGCTCTACCTGAAGAGCCAAGGGCTCTTGTCAGAACAGTTAGGCAGTTTCCTGGCCCAACTGACTGCTGGTGGATTCGAAAGCTGCCCTGCCCTGGTGGAAACCCTGGGGGAGTGCACCGGGAGTTGCTGTCACCTGTCCTTCCTTGGGGAGCAGGAAGGATGTAATGAATGCAATCTGCCATATGCACCCCTCCGATCTGCGATAACTATATGGTTGTTGTCTGAGGCCTGGTCTGCACTAGAAAATTAGGTCGGGTTAACTACGTCGGTCAGGGTGTGAAAAATCCACATCTCTGAGCAGCGCTGTTAAGCCAACCGAAGTCCCCGTGTACGCAGTGCTAGGCAATGCAAGAATGCTTCTGTCGACCTAGCTACTGCCTCTTGGGGAGGTGGATTAACTATGCCAAGAGGAGAATCCCTGCTGTCAGCGTAGGTAGAGTCTACACTGAAGCGCTACAGCTGTGCCACTAGAGTGCTTTAAGTGTAGCCAAGCCTGTAGTTCTCCCCTGGTGTTTGCAGCTCAGGTTCTGCTCTGTTCCCAGTAGCTTCATTTATTTTTGGCATTTCTCTTGGCAGCACGCTCATTGCATCGACCTGGGCTTCTCTTAGTTCTCTTTTGGCTATCTGAGGTTCCCTTTTTTAGAGGCTGGTTTCCCAGCACTAAACTCAGTTATTTGAGGATTTCAGTTCCCTTTTCTAGAGGCTTTTATTTTCAGTTTCCATCCGGTTTGGTTTTGCCGTTTCATTCTGTAGGCAATCAAAGGGAATTTGTTCTAGTTAATTTCATAGCAACATATGGTTTCAACTTGACATCCTCTGTAAGCCATCATTTAGGCCCAGATCCTGCCAGGCGCTGAGTGCCTTCGGACCCCATTGAAGCTGGTGGGAATTAAGGATACTTGGCAATTTCCTGCATGCTCTCAGCACCTTGCAGGATCCATCCCCTTGGACTTTGGCGATTTGATGACCAGGGAACAGACATTGTTTGCTCTCCCTCTTGGTGGCTCATGAGCTACGAATTCTTGTGGCTTCTCTCAACGTGTTATTTGAACTTTAGAAGCTTCTCCTTTTTTTCCAGTTGATGAGCCATCCTTGGCATTTCCGTCACATGTGTGACTCAGACAGACACTTTCTGCCTGTCTTAGGGATTTCTGGGAGACTTCCGATTTGACCAGGCTGTCTTGGATCATTGCTGTCCCATTGGGATGAATAGCCACAGTCACTGATAATGTGCTATCAGCATTGGCCGCATCTGGCTGGATGTAATGTGCGTGCAGTGATTTGTCTGTCACCACCATCGTGTGTCGGGTGAGTGTGAAGGATGTGGAGGTGGTTGGACGCTAGGGCGGGGTCCAATCCACAGCCCTCTCAGCAATGTCATCAGCAAGCAGTAATTGCAGGTTTGTTTTTACTGCATTGAGCTTGGTCGTGCAGCCTTACGCAGTCCTTGCTACGGGAGATGTCCCCTCAAAGTCAGTGGAAGTTTGGCCTCTGAGACCCTGGCCTCAATTTTGAAGAGTGGCCACTAACTTTGAATGCCTCTGTTTTTGGAGGCCCAGTTTGAGACGCCAAGGGACTGATCTTCAGAGGCACTGAGCATCTCCAATTCCTGTTGGCCTCAACTGGAGTTGGGAGTGGTCGGCTACTCTGAACGCCAGCTTGTCTGGGCCAGATTTTCAAAGAGTTCGGCTCCCATTTAGGCTCCTAGGGCAGATTTGCAAAACCAGCACGTGGGAGATGCTGGGGGCTGAGCTCTTTGGAATATCTGGCCCAGTGTGTCTCAAGTGGAGCACCCAAAATCCCTGGGCACTTTTCAAACTGTAGGCCTGACGTTGTCATGTGCCTCAGTTTCCACATCTGCTAAAGAGGAGGCTAATATTTCCCTTCCACCAGGGCTGCAGTGACAGTGCCTTTACTTTTGTACAGAGATCTGATGAAAGGTGCTAGGGAAGTGCAGGGTATTTCAAGGCTTCCCCTCCTCCTGGAGCACTGTGAATAGGTTTCTTCTCCCCTCCTTTTGCCTGGCAGTGTCGCATCCCATCTGAGTGGGTGAGGCAGAGCCGGAGAGCCAGGGAGCAACCTGTGCATTCTCCCCTTTGCCAGTGGGAAGGCCTGAGGACAAGCATTCCTCTTACCAGGCCCTTGGGAGGGGCCTTGTTGAGAACCTACCCGGTGCTAGTCTTATTGGAAAACCCTTGCGCCCGCCCACTTCTAAAGGCCTCTCCCCCAGCCTAGCAGGAGGGACCACTGGACCCAGGGACCAAATGAGTACAGGGGACAACAAATGAGAAAAACAGGGACTGAGGTGAAGGTCATAGGTTCAAAACGAGGGTACCGGATGGGGATACCGAGCAGAGAACCCCAGACAGTGCCCACTGCTCCTCAAAGGTGTCGAGGGAGCCAGCGGATGCTGCCCAGTGGAACTCTGCCCGGATGCGTGAAACTAGGGAGGAACGGAAATAGGTCCCACAGTCGCAGAGCACCCCCTTGTCTAGCATCCTCCTCCTGGTAGTGTAGATGGAGAGTTTGGCCAGGGCCAGGAGGAGGTTGACAAGGAGGTCTCGCAACTTCGTGGGGCCACAGATGGGGATGACGAGCACCTGCAGCCCTTTCCTCCAACCTCGCAGCGTGCGTGCCACTGCACCCGGTCCCTGGAGAGGCCTTGTACCACCCCAGCAGCAGGACCAATGTGAATGAAGGGGATGGGCTGGCAGTTACACTCTGCTCTCCAGTGCCTTGTGTAGTCCAATGATCCAGGTGACAGGACCAGCACCCTTTCCCTGAGGTCCACAGCCTGACAAATCTCCCCTGCAAGAGCTATTTCCTGGCCTTATTCTACCACCCTGCATGATCCCCTTCTGTCCTTGGTGTTCACCCCTCCACCCCCCAGATGCATGGGCCTGGTTAGCCAACCAAATATATTTAGATAAGCCAACCCGCTCGTGCCATCGTTTGGCTTATCTAAATATGTGTTTTGCTTCTAGCCTTCCCCTGTCCGTCCCTCCCTCCTTTAGCAAATTGGCTGATCTGTAGGGTTTAGGGCTGGGCTGCGCGAAGGTAGGAATCTAATCTGATTGGAATCAAACCCATACCGCTCTGCAAAGGGAAAATTGTTCCCGTCTTACCTGTTTGGGGAGGTTTTGTGAAGGGGAGGCGGGGGGGAACTTACGACAATCTTAGATGAGGTGGGGAGATAATCGCATTGTCTTTAGCCTTTGCAGAGCACCTTTCCTCTTCCCAGCTTCACCCATTCTAATGCACAGGCGCTCAGATACTACGTCCTGAAAGGATCTATTCTAGACAGACTAGTAGGGACTGAACACGTCTCCCGTCGATCTCAGCTGCAGTGGTGCATGCTTAGCCCTTCTGAAAACGGGACTCCCTCACTGAAATCCTCACCATGCCCTGGTGAGACAAGGGAGCAATACTGTCCTGGTTTTATACTAGGGGAAACTGAGACCGCATCTGTACTATGGGTGCTATAGCGGCATAGCTATTGCGCGATAATCCCGTAGCGTAGACATGGACTCCAGTGACGGAAGGGGTTTTTCCGTTGCAGTAGGGACTTCACCTCCCTAAGTGATGGTAGCTAGGTTGATGGAAACATTCTTCCACTGACCTAACAGTGTCTACACCAGGGGTTAGGTCGGGTTAGCTACAGTGCTCAGGGTGGGGTTGGGGTGGATTTTTCACACCCCTGAACGCCAAAGCTATGTTGACCTAAATTTTAAGTGGAGATCCGTTCCTGCGGAGAAGAGAAGTGACTTGTCCAAGGCCATCACGAGGAATCACTGTTAGTCCCAGGCTCAGAGCTGAGGACTTCTTGCTCCCAGGCCTTGCTTAAATCATGTGGCTTCTTGATTTTTATTTGGGTTTTTAAAAATCACTTGCTGAAATCCTTCCCAAGAGCCTATTCAGGGAAATAAACAGTTGCTGGGTAAGGAGTAGCATCTTGTCATGGAGTAAAAATTATTGTAAGTACTAGGAAATAACGTCATATGAATGGCTGCGACTCCAAGCAAGAGAGTGTCTTCTCTCTAGCTCTTTTAGTATCTTGAACAGGCACTTAGGCCTGGTCCACACAGAAACCTGGCACAGAAATAATGAAACCAGGTTTCAGTTACAACTTTTGTGATTTCAGTGCAAGTTTGTTTGTAGACCAGGCCGTGCAGAGGAAATGGTGCTGGTGATTTACTAGGGGGCGCTCTTCCCTCTGAGTCTGCACTGAACCAGTCCCCAGCATTCCCAAGGGCCTAAGAGATCTCCTCAAAGCTAGAGGTTAGGTAACTTATAGGGATGTTAATCTCAGTTCCCAGGTCAAATTCCAATTTAGTAAATGCATTCTCTGCTTTTCTCTTTAGAAATGGTATTCTCCTCCCCTTCCTGTCCAGAACTATTGCTGCCATTCATTGTTAATCAGCTGCCCTGTTCCATCCCAGAGGTGGCTGCCTTTCAGTGTTGTGATTCCTGTGTACAGTTTGTAAAGCCCTTTGGGATGAACACTTATAAATGTAAGTTGTGGTCATTAGTATGGTATTAATGCCCATGCTCTTTTCCATATGACAGTTAGGTCCCCCACCTCTCATCTGATTGTCCCATTTTAGCTGCGCTGAATTGCAGACTCACATCCTGTTGAAAGCCTGGCTCATCCCCGCTAGGCGTGTATGGCGGCTTGTGCCAGTTAGTCATTCTGGGGCGAGGGCTCTGCATGGCGCTGCACAGCGCCCTCTGCTGTCTGTGACCATACCTGCAGCTGCAAAGCGCACATTTGGTTAGGATAGGCTTCCTGTGGCTCAAATGGGTTAAACACTTCCTGCCATTCATGGGGCCTTCTTCCAGGCACGATTCCCACAGGGTGGGGCTGGATTCACCTGCACCTGGGTGCAGTTTGCATGCACACTCTGTGTCCAGGGAGGGGGCATTCATGCCCCTTACCACCAGGAGGGGGCAGCCAGTGGTAGGCCCATTGCCCTCCACCAGGCATCCAAAAGGGTGTGGCCTGGAGGAGGCTGCCCTGGATACACTGATCCAGGCATTGGTGGAGTCAGGTGTATGGGCAGCTCGGGTTGCTGGATCCCCACCATTGGGGGCTGCAGCCTGGTTTGTGCTGGCCGACATGGTCACTCTCAGTTGGTATCCTCCTCCCTTCCCTTAGAGCTGCTTCCTCCTTTCCCCCACACACTCCCATCCTCCCTTATTCCCCCCCAGCTCATTGCACAGACCATCTTCCTCCTTTGCAGATGCCCTTCAGTGGCAATTCCTCTGTGGCTCACCTTCACAAACCCAGAAAGAACCAGAACGAGATTATCATGTGCTGGGACTTCTTTTGGGGCCAGAGACTTGATCCTCCACCAGCCTGATCTCCAGCTAAAGGTGAGACTACACCCTGCATCTTAGGGTATGTCTACACTACCTGCCGGATCGGTGGGCAGCGATCGATCCAGCGGGGGGTCGATTTATCGCGTCTAGTCTGGACGCGATAAATTGACCTCTGAGCACTTTCCCGTGGACTCCTGTACTCCACCACCATGAGGCGCAGGCAGAGTCGACAGGGGAGCGGCAGCAGTTGACTCACCGCAGTGAAGACACCGCGGAGAGTAGGTCTAAGTATGTTGACTTCAGCTACGTTATTCACTCATGTGTGTGTTTACCTGCTTTAACCTTGTCAATAACTCCCTTACTACTTTTTCTTAGTTAATACATTTGTAATTAGTTTATTATAGGTTAGTTTATTAAAATGTAATCTTTGGTATAAGATCTTAAGTGCAGTTGACCTGGGGTAAGTGACTGGTCCTTTGCGACTGGGAATAACCTGAATATTGTGATTTTTGGTGTGAGGGATTGGGAGCTCTCTAGAAGTGTGGGGGGCCACCGGCACCTGGACTGTGGCCCTGCCCACAAGGCCCCACCTCTGCTTGGCCTCTCCCTCCTGAAGCCCCATCCTCGCTCCGCCTTTTCCTGCCCCTCCCCCCGAGGCCCTGCCCACTGCCACTTGTTCCTCTCTGCTTCTTCCCCTGAGACCCCCCCCCGCTGCTCGCTCCTCTCCGCCCCCTCCCCCAAGGTCTCCCACTCGCTCCTCTCTGCCCCCTTCCCAGAACGGGAGTCCTGCATTAGGGGAGCGATGGAGCGGAGGGGCGGAGATGAGCGAGCGGCGGTTGGGGGAAGAGGCGGCGTGAGGGCGGGGCCTTGGGGGAAGAGGCGGAGTGAGGGCAGGGTGGAGTGCAGGCGGGGTCATGGTTCGGGGGCCGGTGCCTCCTCCCCACTTCTATGGAGCTTCGCTTCTGGTGATCCAACGGCGGTGGCAGGCCAGCGTGCCTTCGGAGGGGTGACCCACGCTGCCGTGGCATTTCCCCTATGCATGGCCAGCTTTTTGGGGGGAGGTTTAACCTCCCCTGGTCTCTTATACACGCCGCCCATGGGGGTTTCCATCCCCTCACAAGACTTGGAGGGGTTAAGATGGCAGTTGGGCCAATGAACTCCCCAGGCTGCACCTGCAGGAGGTGCCAGGGAGCAGGGATTAATTAGATGAGACTCTGCTGGGCAGGAACAGGAGGCACCTGTATAAAGCCCAGGAGTGGGGAGCAGAAAGGGGCTGCAGGGAAGTAGGCTGCAGTCACGGCCTGGAAGAAGGGAGGCATGGATGGGAATACAGAGGGTAGTCCACAGTTACTCCCTGGGAGGTGGGAGTTTGGGCTGGCAAACCCAGGGAGGTGGGGAAAGCCAGCAAGGTAGGAGAGGCTTGGGGGAAAGGCAGCAAGGTCTGGGATAGGTCAGACCTTGGCTGCTGGTGAGAGGGCCCCTGAGCCAGAACCCGGACTAGAGGGCAGGCCTGGGTTCCCCTCCCAGCCACGGGGGAAATGGCTCCGAAGAGGTAGTGCAAAGCAGGCTGCCTGGAACAGTTTGCCCCAAAAGTCTTTGATACCCCAGAAGTGGAGGACCGTAGTGGCCTGGCCGCAGGGCCAAGACACAAACAGGAAGCTGCAGCTCCTGGAGCAAGAGGGGCTGCAGGGTGAGAGAAATAGATGAGTGGAAAGACTGCCAGAGGAGGGCACAGCACCTGGGAAGTGCTAATCCCCAGAGTGGCCAGGAGGAGGCGCCTCTAGTGGTGAGTGCACCCCCATGATAAGGTCCCTTAGTGATTAAACCCCCTCGGGGTCAGGCAGCTGGAGGAACTTTCCTGAGTCATAAGAGTGCTGATCCCTTATCAGGGAACCGGGCTGGGGCCGGGGCTGGGTATTGATCAAGATACGTCAATTCTTTGGTCAGAGGAAGTTGGGGAGCAGATAATTGTTTGGGTCAAAGTTTCCTGATTTACAGCCTTCCTCAATGGCCTGGAGAGGTGGGAGAGAGCTGTTAATGTGTAACTCTCGGAGAGCTAGGCCTATAAGATCTCCTGCGGGAGGTGTACCTGCGCCAGATCCTCAGCAGCTCCCAGCCGCGGCTATCCAGCACCAGCAAGGAGGATGTCGGTAAGGATTGCGGTGTTTTGCCGTGAGCTCTTTCCTTTTCTTGCTCTCAGCTAGTCTCCTGTATCGGTGGGCTCTCACTTTCTGCCTTTGTGTCTGCTGTCATCACACCTGCTCAGTCGTTCATTCCCCCTCCCCTTGCCAGCTCTCCGGTTTCCACTCCCACCTCTTCCCCTCGCCAAGCAAGGAGTGCGGGGTACCAGGATGGTCCTGGCTCAGGGCCATGAGGTGACAACTGGAGGGCAGGGGACCTGCTCCCGGCCTCTCTCCTGGCTCTAGGATGACCAGATGTCCTGATTTTATAGGGACAGTCCCGATTTTTGGGTCTTTTTCTTGTACAGGCTCCTATTACGCCCCCACCCCCGTCCCGATTTTTTACACATGCTGTCTGGTCACCCTACCTGGCTCAGGTGGAATTGCTGAGCTTCGTTCCTTTTCATTTGGGGCAGGGGGTGGGCATGGGTCACTCAGGGAGTCTCATGACATCAGGTCCCTCTGCTGCAGGAGAAATTTGAAATCTTGAACCTGGACGTGAAAGCAGGGAGCACCCTGAAGATAAAGGGCAAGGTCGCCAATGATGCTGAGAAGTGAGTGTGAGAGAGCGCTCTCAGACGAGGGGGGCATGGGCTGCAGAGATGGGGGCAGCACCCCAGTTTCCGTGTCTGATGCAGAGATCAGTCCTTTAGGCCGGCTCTCTGGCTTGGTACTTATACAGTCCCCATCACCTTGTAATTGAGTGCTTTGCAAATGTCCTGGCCCTGTGCGTGGATGGGGAAACTGAGGCACAGAGGTTAAAGCGACTTGCCTGTAGTCAGCAAAGGTGTCTGCAGCAGAGCTGGGAGCTGAGCCCAGGTCTCCTGAGCCACAGGCCTGACCTTCCTCCAGAGAAAATGGCGCTTGGGCCGGAAGCCCCAGGTCTCCCTAAAACTGGCAGGGCGGAGCCCTCTGGCCCCCCTGAAATTGGTAAAAGGAGAGGTGGGTGTAACTAATTCAACTGCCCTCCTTTGGGCAGGGGTGGGGCTCCTGGAGCAGCAATGGTGGCTCCGTGGGGGGAGTCTCTAATGCCCGCTCTGCTCCCACCCCACAGCTTTGTGATTAACCTTGGCAAGAGCTCTAGTGAGCTGGGGCTGCACTTCAACCCTCGCTTCAACGAATCCACCATCATCTGCAACTCCAGATGTGCCAACTGCTGGCAGTCGGAGCACCGCGACAACCACCTGCCGTTCTCCCGGGGCTCGGAGGTCAAGGTGAGGCAGCTCCCTGCCAGCGTCTCTGGCTCCTGCGACCCTGAACCCTCCTCGTCAGCCTGCTCAGAGTCCCAATCCCCACAGACCCTGTTCTCTCGCCATTTAACCCTGCCCATGCTGGAGGCCTCCTAAAGGCTGCCTGTGACCTGCCTTCCAGAGCCCCCGTGCCTCTGCCCAGCAGGTGCTCATGCCTTCACTGAGGGAGGGAGAGGGCTGTAGGGAGCAGATCCCTCTTCCCCCTCGGATCTGTCTCCATCATTCTCTCCCTGCTCCCACCCCTTATTTTCTTCCCTCCAGTGCTTTGTAGAATGAGATTCTTGGGCCTCCCTGCTCCCTTCTCCTTGGGCAGCTCTGTTTGCCTCTTAGCATTGCACAGTTAGATCACCCGGTTTCTCTGTGGCTTGGAAACGGTTCCTTCTCCTTGCCCAGCGCTTCCCGAGCTGGGCTGGGTGGGGCAGGGGAGTGCCCACGGGAAGGAGACGATTCATTTCCAGTGATCAGTTATTAGTTTTGTTCTTTGAAGAGTCTCGGGTCCATCCTGTCCCCTCACACTGTCTGCGCTGTGGGCTAGAAGTGGCATTTCCCCACTGTTGCTAACCCCAAGTCAGATCTACTGGTGGGGTAACAGTGGGAGAGCCAGTGGGGCAAGGCTCCCGCAGCCACTGGTATTTCATGTGCTGTCCCACCTGGTCCAGAGCAGGCCTAAGCAACGCAGTGCTTTAAAACAGTGGTGGGCGCAGGAGCCTTGTCTACACTAGGGCTCCCTGTGTTGCCACCGCCATTGCAGTTGAACCAGCATTAGCAGCGGTGGGGGAGACGTTGCCCCCAGTCTCCCGGTTTAGGCAAGAGCTCAACTTCCTGAGACAAGCTGATCGCTCTGATTTCAATGGGAGTTAGGTGCCTAAATACCTTTGAGGATCTGGGCCTCTGGCACCCAACCCTGCAACGCGTTTAGTGAGCTCAGCTCCCAGCACCTTGCCTAAGGCCAGCAGAATTGGGGCCTCTCCGCCCAGGCAGTAGGGACAGGTGCTTGCTGTTGCCAGCCAGTTGTTTGCTTTTGATGCTAACTCCCCGTTCCTGTCCTTTCCTTGCTCCCCGCTCTCGCAGTTTATCGTCAGCTTCCTGGGAGACAAGTTCAAGGTGAAGCTGCCGGACGGGCATGAGGTGGAATTCCCCAACCGGCACGGCTACGACAAGATCAGCTACCTGAGTGTGCAGGGCGGGTTCAAAGTCCTCTCCTTCAAACAAGAATGATGGGCCCCACTTCCCTGCTCTAATAAAGACCCCTGGTGAGGGGCCATTTTGTCCCAACTGTGCTGGCTCCTGTGATGTCCTTGGCCATGACCTTTCAGCACCCAATACAGGAAGGGTTCTCGTGGGAACGCCCCAAACCGGGCTCACCATCTGCTGGGAAGAGGCAGATGTCCGCTATTCTGGTAGGACGTCTTCTCTAGACACCTATGGGTGTGATTAGTGGAGTGGGAGACAGTGGCTGGGATGAAAATGTCTCCAGGGCACCAGAAGGGGGCGCTGCCCTGGGGTGCACTGACAGAGTGCAGAGGAGTTCTCAAGCCTGAGTGTGCAAAGGAAGGAAATGATTCTTTGGTAAGGCTAGGTTGCGGGTTGCGCTTTCAGCAGGCTGGGATGAACTGATGGCCAGGTGGGAGACAAAGCCCAGGGCTTATCTCAGTAGGAGGATGGTAATGTCCTGCACCTGCAGAGCGCTCTGTCTCCAGGCTGGGGAACACTACCAGTGCAGGGGGAGATTCTCTCTCCTTGGTACTAGGGGATGCTGTCTCTAAACATGGAATTTCCCCACCAGCTGTGTGACCCTCCCCCTGGCACCAGGCACAGCATTGAGGATGCAACTGCACAGGTGTTAATAAGCGCTTGTATCCAGCAAGAGATAAGGAGAATATTCCTCTATCTCCTTCATTCTTATCGCTGTGTCTCTTATCGGCTGGGAAATTCCAGCCAAGTTATCCATTACCCAGCCTTTCTCATATCTTATCTCAGTCAGTGCGGGGGAGAGAGAGGGGGAGGCTTTGGAATTGCAAGGGAATGAAACCTGTGTCAGCTTGAGTCCTTCACATGGGCCGGCACTACCTAATGTCTGGTGAAACCGCTCTGGTTAAAGTTACAGTGACTCACTCCAGAGGTTCACATGCCACGGGGTGAATGGCTCTGGAGAAAAACTGGCTTGAAGCATTATGGGTAACTCCTCTCCACCCCATACATCTGAAATATAGGAACAGTCTTTGGTACCAGCAGGGGGCACTCTTACCCCCTCTGACAGTACAGGACAAGGGGTTCCCAGCACAGGGAAAACCGACACTAGATGTGACCCCCCGCACAGCCCCACAAAGGAACATGCCTCACCAGGTTTAAAGTGGCTTCAGAGAAGAGCCAACTTCTAACAAGTGGGGGCGAGGAAGAACTGGGACGGCTCATCCATAGCTGACTAGTGCAGGGTTCTTACCCCTTCCTCTCCAGCATCTGCTGCTGGCCACGGTCAGAGATAGGATACTGGGCTACACTGCCCTCAGGTTGGATCCAGTCTGGCAATGCATATGGCTAATGCTATGCTCAGGATATAAGGATAGCAAATGTTAGGGTTATTTAGTCGGTAAAGGCCAAGCCTGGGGGGAGGGATAGCTCAGTGGTTTGAGCATTGGCCTGCTAAACCCAGGGTTGTAAGTTCAGTTCTTGAGGGGGCCACTTAGGGATCTGGGGCAAAAAAAATCAGTACTTGGTCCTATTAGTGAAGGCAGGGGCCTGGACTCAATGACCTTGTAAGGTCCCTTCCAGTTCTAGGAGATGGGATATCTCCATTAATTATTATAAGCATGGAAGAGACTGATATTTAGAGAGACTCCACTGAAGGAGCACACACTGCTCCTTCCCTTCTACTTCCACCCTGCTCCAGTGTCTGAGAGGGTCATTCGGTAAAATGCAGAACAAATAACTTTCATAAAATATGTTGTTGGCCTGTGGAACTCACTGCTGCAGGCTCAAGTGCTAGGGCTGGTTGATAACATTTGTAGCCAGGCTGGCTATGAGCAGGGTAATAGGGCTCTAGATGCGAGGTGTAAATGGATCTCTGCTGGGGTCAAGGTGGAATCTCCTCACCCTGGCCAGCATTATTGGGGTTTTGCTTTCCGCTGATGCAACATGTATGGGTTACAGCAGGAGCGTAGGGACCAGAATGGCTGGTCCAGTGATCTGAGATGGGGTAGCAAATCCTATTTTCCCAGGAGGCCCAGGACTGGAAGTGCAGAGAATACCAATGCAGGGAGAGGGTTCAGGCACTTGATGCTGGGAGGAGATGACTCCCTGGAGTCTGAAAGTGCAGAGGGAGTGGACTGATTTGCTGCTGTTCTGCAGGCTGAAATCCTGGGGCTGGCTGGGGCATGGGGAAGAACCACCACAGGAGAGAATAGTATCAAAAACTGTTTTAATAAGATCAATAATAAGTGCACAGGCTGCGGAGGGAGACAGCTGGGATGTTCCTTGGGGGTGGATCTTTGGTATGGAGCTTCTGTGACAAACTTGAATGAGCAGGGTGAGCCTGAGAAAGACCCTGGCTCCCGGGGTGGGGGCAGTGATGGGTAGCAATGGTTGCAGGCTCTGGACTCTACACTCTAGAGCCCTGGTGGGCACTTGGAGCTCCCGTTCACTTCAGCCCTCTCCCCCCATGGCTGAGCATGAAAGGCTGAGCAGCTGCCTGCAGTGTGATGAGACCAGTCAACTGGCAGCTCCAGGGCCTGTGTGGGGAGCAGAATGGGCTCCTAGGACGCTTCCCCTCCCCCCCCCGGTGTAAAAGCCTGGTTATTATATTCTCATGTGCTCCCTGACAGACACAGCCCCCCGGGGTGACTGGGCAGCGGGATCCCTCCGGCCACAGGCTCCTGGGCGAACAATGGGCATGCTGTGCGGGCCAGTGGAATGACCTCACCCCCCAGTCATTCCTGCTCCGGGCCGTGACACAAAACCCCCTCTGTGTGAGCGTGTCCGCATGCGGGACAGCGTGGGGAGCGGCTCCTTCCAAAGAGGCCGCGTTGCCCAGAAACACAAGGAGCACAGTGAGCAGCCCCCATCCCCCGCCGGCAAAAGGACACCGAAAAGGGGAAGTGTGTTGGAGGGGGGCGAGTTTAGACCCCTCTAAATAGTGTCAGTGGGAGCCCATCCCTGGAACCGCTGCCCAGACCAAGGGCAGCCCCCCTTTCAACTGCCTGGGCTGAACGCTATAGCACAGAGAAAATGTTCTTGTTCTAAGAGGGGGTGTAAGGGAGTATTGGAGTTTGGGGGTGTCCCCTCTGGGGTATGGAGGGGTCTACCAGGGCAAGGGCAGCGGGACCCCGGCATCGTCCTTATTCTGCCTGATTACTGGAATCTCAGCATTGCCAACTCTAGCGCTATTTGGTGTTTCCCCTGAAGGCCCAGCTGCCAAAGCCAGTTACTGCCTGAGCCTCCCAGCTTTCAATACACAACAATAGAAAGTTTCTAGCTCTCCTGGTTGTGGGGGGAAACCTTGAAAACGGCCACTCTGCGCAGTCCAGCACCGGAGGGCAAATGGAAAGAACCCACCAGTTACAGCTTTGAAAAATCTCATGAGTTTTGGCGCCTGACTCCGGCAGGGCTCCTTGGTGCCCAGGTTAAGGGCCATGGCATGATTTCCCCAGCTGTGCTGCATTCGGATACCAAGTCATTGCTGGCTGCACCCCCACCCCCACCGAGCCTCCTGTATTGCTGCTCTGGGCACCTCCCTGAGGACAGTGTGGCAGGAACTTGGGGGGTGGGGCAGGGGGAGCTCCTGCCCAAATCTGTAGAGTGGAGCAGCTGGCTCTCTGGAGCCAGCTTCAGAGCCTCCAGCTCAGGGTACTGCTGGAGGATAGGAGCCACACCTGCCTTTCTCCCTGAGCCCAGCCCTGCATCAGCTCAAGGAAGGAGGGCCACCCCCCTCAGGTGGAAGGACTCCCCACTCTGCTGCCTGTTCCATGGGGAGAGGAACTGGATTACTGTGCCCTTGGAATGGCCTCAGGGGGGAGGGGAGGCCCCTGAACTGGCTTGCTAGAGCAGGCCTTGGCAGGAGGGAACCAGGAATTAGCTAGCCCAGCTGGCATGGCCGCTGGCTGAAGGCAAAAGAACTGGCGAGGGCTGGTAGGAGCTGTGTGAGACTAGCCCAGCCCGTTCGCGAACAGTGCTGTGTGGTGCTGCATGGCAGAACCCGGTTCAATCCCCAGCCAGGAGCGCTCAGGCCCCAGGGAGAGGGAGAGGGAGAGGGAGAATGCTGTGTTGCTCCAGCCTGGGGTGGCCGGCTCAGAAAGCAAGCCTGCCCCAGGCCTCTAGCTCAGGGGGCAGCGGGGGAGTGAGCCGTGCAGCTGGAGTGCTTTCTCTGATCCGCTCCTGTTCGGTGCTTGCTGGGGGCTCGGTGACCTGACAGGAGCATTCCCTTACCAGCCCAGCCTCCCAGGGGGTGGGCACCTCATTTCCAATGACAGCAAGGAGTGGGGGGGAAGGAGCATGCGATCACTGCGATTTCCCCATTAGCATGACCTGCTCTTTGGGGAAGGCGGGGCCTGCCCAGGGCGCTGGGCGGATCAAAGAGCTGCTTCCCCTGCCTCCATCCCCACCAACCCTCTGCCGCAGGAGGGTTCACAGCTCCCAAGGGGCGCGGGCCCCCGGACAGCTGACATCTCTGAGGGAGGGCTGGGGAGTCCCAAGGCCACAGGAGACAGTGGCTGTTCAGACCTTCACTTCATCATCCTCTTCCTCCTCGTCGGCGTACTCAAAGGAGTCGCTGCGGCCCTCCGCAGCCGTGGCCTCCCCCTCCCGCACAGCTGAGAGCGCAGCCTCCTCTTCCTCCTCCTCCTCCTCCTCCTCGCTGTGACTCCACCCAGCCTCGTCCGCCCCATATGAGCCGACAACCGGGCTCTCCCGGGGCCCCTCCTCCTCTTCCTCCAAGCTGCCATGTGTACCTCTCGCGCTGTAGTGGCGAGCCAGGACCTGGGCAGCCCGGTGGAACTCTCCCGCCTCCATGCTGCAGTCATTCCAGTGCCCCTGCCACAGGCTGTCTTTTGGGAGTGCCCCTGGCTCCTCAGCGGGTGCTGAGCCCCAGGCAGGGCTCTGGTGCCCGCTTCCAGCACAGGCAGGCCCCTCCTCAGTATACTCTAGGGCACGAGCATCTCCATTGGCATGCACCAAGTGTCCCGATGGGGAGCTGGCCCCCTGCCTGGAGTGGCCCCAGAGGCTTTCTGCCATGTCGCCCTCTATACACCTGGCATTGGGGGTCCCTGATCCCCGAGGGACCCCGGCCTCAACCCACTCGCCATGCAGGGCAAAGGGCGATGCAGCCTGGCCGCCAGCCAGGGCCCTGGCTTCCTCCCTCTTGTCACTGCTGTCCATGGCTTCTGTGAAGCTGATGACCTGGAGGAGCTCGCTCATGAGGGAGGGCCCGAGGTCCAGGCGGAAGGACAGCAGGGAGTCCGAGCGCTGGAGCTCTGCTTCTGCGGGGAAGGAGCTCTCCCGGGCCTTCTCTGAGCGCGGAGCACGCGGGATGGTGCAGAACCCGGACTCCAGCCCTGAAAGGACAAGGAGCCTCTGGTGAGTAGGAAGCCTCTGGCACTGCGCAAGAGCCAGGGGGAGGCAGCGACTGTCACAGTGGGTGGTGATGGACTGGGCTGCTATGGGAGCCTGGGACCAGTGACTGTATGTGAACGGGGATAGACAAGTCACACTCATGTCAGCTGGGCGATATTGGGATCAATCACTCTCATATGGATCACTTTGCTAGACAGCCTAGGAGCAATTTCACCATCTAGTGCCTGCTCAGTATTGGGAAAATCTGGCTTGTACTAGTGAAAACTAGCACCAGTTACACTCCACTGTAACGTGACTAGCCGGTGCTAGGGAAGATGGGAATCAGTCCCGCTGTTTAAGGACGGTTCAGTGCCGGACACCCATGGCCCAGCCAAATCGGAAGATATAGCACGGTGCTGGAACTGGTCTCTGCCAAGAGTCAAGAGGGTGACGAGTGATCAGCCCTGGGAAACTATTTCCACTGGAATGGCTGTATAACCTGTGACCAGCAGGTGGCAGCATTGCACCATGCCACCTTTGCTGCCCGTCCCTGGCCCAGGCCCAGCCACTCCCACACGGGTCACACTGACCTGAGAATTAGCGCCACGGGAAATGCTGAGCTGGACCACTGCGTTTGGAGAACGCGGCCTTTGTGCTAAAGAACCCAGCCCCCGGCACCCGCCAGAGCGTCGCTCAGACGTAGCCAGGACTGAGGGGCCTGGGCAGGGAGCCAGGGCTGGAACAGGGCAGCCGGGAGGAGCATCAGCAGAGCCATTGGGGGCATGGAGGGGGGGCACTGGATAAGCGGGGGGGCTGCAGGCCCAGAAATAGTAACAATGCCAAGCTCTTACGCAGTGCATTTCCTCAGCAGATGTTAAAGCGTTTTACATCCTCCCCATTTTACAGGTGGGGAAACTGAGGCACGGGACAGGGAAGTGACTTGCCCAAGGTTACGCAGCAGGCCAGGGACAGAGCTGGGAGGGACAGAGCCCAGGTCTCCTGACTCCCAATCCGGTGCTTGAACCATTAGGCCACTGCCTCCCACTGGGTTGTGTCAGCAGAGCTGGCTGGCTGGCTGGGGGGGGGGGGGGGGGGCATTGCCTGCTGCTTACTCCCGGGAGCAGTGATGTTCACCTAAATCACCCCCCACTCCTTTCTTCACTGTGGGGCTGGAGACGGCCCTTCTGTGTGAACGCCAGCAGCACAGCCTCTCCCCCGGTGCTTCCCCTCCAGACTGGATGGACCATTCCCGGTGGGGCACGCAGGCTTTGTGGCCCATTCGCACCCTGAAGCTGCCAGGGGGACAGTGAGTATGCCTTGCTGTCTGTGAACAAGTTTCTCTCATAGGAGGTGGCTCGAGACCTGTTTCCCCCGCCCCCCCGACTCATTTCCCACAGGCCACCAATTGGCCATCGGATGGGAATAACCTAGTGTTACTACCATCCCAGCACTGGACTGGAGCTGGTGGATCAGAGGTGAGACACTATATCCCACCCATAATGGCCTGAGCTCTGCAGGGCCTTTAACAGGTGAAGTCGAAGGGGAAGTGGGTGTGGGGGAGGAACAACTGGGGGCTAAGGGTGTAACTCAGAAAAGGATAATTCTGGGATTCACCGGGACCAGGAACTCCCTTGATCATAGCTCTTCAATAGTCCGGTCCATCCAGAGATGGAGATTGCACAGATGGGGAAACTGAGGCATGGGAGGGGGGGCAGGGACTTGCCCTGGTTTCAGCAACACAGCTGGGAATAGCACTGAAGTCTCGGAAGCCCGTGCCCCCGCTACAGGATTACTCACCATAAGCATAGTGTGTATCGGACACGTTGTTTAGAGTGCTCTTGAAGGCGAATTTCCCAGCCGGGCTGCCACCCCCATAGGTCCCCTCATTGAGCTGTGGCAGCGACACGGCGTTCTTGATGATGGGCGAGATGTCTGGGGGGGCGGGCGAGGCTTCGGCCTTGCTCCCGCTGCCCCGGTTCCTCAGCGGCGTCCTCCGCACGTGCCGCAGGGTCCGGGCGAAGAAGTTGTTGGCTTTGGCCGTCTCGGTGCCACCGTGGTTGCTGAGGAAGGAGGTGTCCCCGAAGACGTCCCCGCCACGCCCCACGTGCATGGTGTGCCGGAAATCCCCCAGCGGTGGGCTGATCATGTCCGGTGTCAGCTCCGATTTCAACCGCCGTTTGCCATGGGAGCCCGACACCCAGCCAAGCACCGGTAGCTTCCCAAGACTCATGTCACACCCCGTTGTTACTCCACACCCTCTCCCCTAAAACACAGGAAACTGGCCTTCAGTGTGGGGGGGCACAAATTCCAGAGGGGTCACAGTGGCTTGTCACGCCCCCGGACTCCCCATCACTCATGCTCCCCCTCCTTTCGGCTGTGTTGTGTCCTGGGCCGGGGAGCTGCTCCCGGGACCAGCCCCTGCTCCCGATCTTTGGAGATGCCTTAGAGCTGCCGGGGGGAGCGTGGGCCTGTCTGTTCTCCGGTTCGGCACTCCTTCTGGATAATTGCTCTCCACAGCACTCATTAAACTGCCCAGGGGAGGCTTTTCCGAAACGGTTCACCCCTGGCAGCTTCTGCTATTGAGTGCAGGTCTCTGGATCCTCATATCTCCAGGAAGAGCCCCAGGCAGGGTGCGGGGAGTCCTGTTTGGCCCTGGGCAGGTAGGACGGCAAGGCTGGGGCAAAGGTATCTCCAAGGAGTCAGCCGTCACCCTGGCTGCTGCCGCGGGAGCTCTCGTGTGGCTGGAAGTAAGCAAAGCTGGGGATTAATGTTAATCCGCCATCCTCCGTCTCCCCGCTTCCGCCCCCGCCGCCTGCTAGCGTGGGAGCGGCTGGCACACGGGGCAGCAGGTCACAGCCGAAGGGGGGATCTCAGGGCAAACTCCTTGATCCTGATGTAAGATGGCCTAAAAATGACAACAGCAAAGGTGAAGGCTCAGGCTGAGATTTTCTGACAGTTCTGGCTGCAGGAGTGAGTTACCGGGGTGCTCCGCGGGGTTCCTGCCAGGAATGGGTAATGCCAACGCCTGGGAGGGACGGGCCAGGTGAAATAAGAATGGACACTCCGGACCTGTGCCGGACACCACCCCTGCAACTGCACTTACCTCTGAACCTGTGCTCAACCCCGAACCTGCGCCCGCCCCCGCCCCCGCCGTCAAACCTGTGCCCGACCCCACTCCTGACCCCACCTCTGAACCTGTACCCACCCCCGACCCTATGCCCGCCCACCCCCGCACCTGCGCCTGACCTATGACCGACCCTACTGCTGAACTTGTATCCCCCCAGACCTGTTCCCGAGCCCAACCCCGGGGTAGCTAGAAGGGGAAAGAAATACATTAAGTATTATGATTACTAGGGAAGTTGTTTGCATTTCTATGGCAACTTCTCTCCAAGGTTCACAAAGCACTTCACCAATGCTACCGTATTAAACATCAGCTCCTGCACCCCTCGTTCTGGAGGCAGGGAAACTGAGTCACAGAGAGGTCATGTGACTTGTCCAAGGTCAGCAAACCAGCCAGTGGCCAAGCTGGGATTGGAAGCCAGCTCTCAGTCTGTGCACAGATCTGTCCCTAAATATTATAGCAAAAGGCATGCTGGAAATAAGTAGGCAGACTCCCAGGTTAAGCCAAGTTTCTCTCCTAGCAGACTCCCAGTCTTGTTTTCCAGCTCGGAATGGGTCAGGGTAGCTGTTCAGATCAGCTTTGCATTGTGGAGTGTTGCCATTTCAAAATCCCCTGGAGGCTGCTCCACTCCAGGCCTCCACTGAGCAGTCCTCTGCCAACACAGCAGCGAATAATCAATGGGCCAAAGGCCGCTGGCACCTTGGCATGTCCCCTCTGCCCAGGTAAGATCAGCCCTGGGGCCAGAGGCTGAAGACACCTTGGTTCCTACACTGAGGGGCAGGGCTGGGTCCTTTCAGCAGGATTAGTGGCAGGGAGATCACGCTGCCTTGAGGAGTGAGCCAGACAGGCTGCTGGCCGAGCTGGGGTCTGGAGGACTCTTGGAGGGCTGGGGGTGAGATTACCTACAGCCCAGCCCCTGAGGTTCTGCCTTGCAGCTGGAGAGCACAGATACCCTCTGTGGCTGTGTGTGTACAGGACTAGGGGGGTTGATGGTGCGGAGGAAGTAGGGTGGGGGGAGGAGGAGGAATGCCAGAATAGACTCCAGAAGATCAATGATAAACCCAGCTGATACCCCCCACCAGTGGCATTTCCAGTGCTCCTTGGCCTCTGTCCCCAACAGAGCCACCCTTTGTCCTGTCCCCAGCTGCGCTCCTAGCCCATTTCAGCCTCCCGCTCTGTGCTCCTCTCCCCGCCACGTGCCCCTGTGCTGCCGCCTGCAAGTCACCTTGACAGGGAGCAGGTGCCAAGGAGGGCTATGCTCCGGGAACGCTGGCCACGGGTCTCCGTCACCACTGGTGCCACGTGTCCTTCCCCACCCCAGCCTTGTTTGCTCACCCAGGGCCCCTCTTATCTGCCAGGGGGTAGAGGTAGGCAAATGGAAAACAAAACTCCCCTTGAAATCCACTGCAACCATTGGCTGTTTCCCTGGGGGTGGGGGTGGGCAGGGAGCCTGTTTCCCTGGGTCCTCTATCCCCATGGTTGCCAGGGCCCTGCCTCCTTGCTGATGGAGAAACTGGGGGCGCTCTCCCTTCTTAGCTGAGACCTGCCAGGCATGTGGTGTCTGTGTGTGTGCGGCAGGGCGGGGGGTTGGGGATCAGCCAGGCCTGGCTACAATGCGGATCCAGGATTCCCCTCTGGGCTGGGCTCCTACTGGGCTGGGCTGTGTGAATTCCCCACCTCCTCCAGCTGGGGTTGGCTCCACCCCTCCCCCCATGAAGACCCCTCACCCCATCCACAGCTTCCACCCACTGGGTCAGGCAAGAAAAGGATGGGGGTGGGGAGAGCAGGGGAATTTGCTGGGGCCCTGCCCGCCCCCTGCAGCCTCGCTGAGCTATCCGGGGGCCAGGAAGAGCCAAGCCCCCTGTGCAGAGCATGCAATGGGGCGGTTGAGACGGTTCCCAGCACTCCAATTCCCCTGGCCTTGGGCCAGGCTCAGAGAACAGGGAGGTGGGATGAGCTGTGCCCCTGCATTCCGCCCCCCCCCAGGAGTCTCCCGCTCCTTGGGGCACATGGGGCCCAGATGCTCAAGGCTACAGCGGGGTCAGATCAGAAAGAAGAGGGAAAGGGGGCAGGAGAGAGGTGGTGTTCAGCAAAAGGCCCATTGGGCTAGGGATTGTGGGCCCATTCCCTGCTTGGCGAGATCCGTGAAGGAGGAGGCGGGTACTTTTTTCCCCTTCGTTCTTTCCCTCACTACCACAAAAATGACTAGCCCATAGCCACAGTCCGGATTTCAGCAGCCCCCACTGCCTCTAGCTGGCACTGCCCTCCCCTGCAATGCCAAACCCAGGCTGCAGGGCAGGCCTTCTGTCTCTGGCCTGTCCCTGTCACCCCTTTCCTTCTTGCCTGTCAGCCCCCGCTGGTGTGTGGCCACCCAAACTCAACAGAGGCACTCAGAACCCTGCCTTCCCACCTGATCTCTCTCGTTTTCAGCTCCACTCCAGTTATTCTTTCATCCAAGTGAAACTCGTGATTCTCTGAGCAAAGGGTCAGCCAGGGCGGGTGTTCTATTCCTCCTACTGTGTCTGTGTTACAGCCCATGCCCATCACTGCAACGGCTGGTCCCTTTCCCTCTCCAACAGCTCCCCGTCTCCCCTTTCCCCAAGGGGCCCCAAAAGGCAAGCCACAATCAGACTGCCAACATCTCTCCCCCTCTCCAGCCTCCCCTCTCCCTAACTTTAGCTGGTTTCCACTGATTTGTCTCCGCTGGGATGGGAGGAAAGCAGAGAGGGGAAAAGTGATCCAGACAGGCAGGACTGCCAAACGCAGACTCCCCCACCACATGCCCGCCCCAAGGGCGTAAAGACCCAGGAGAGAGAGGAGATGTCCAGGGTGGTCTGAGGAGCACCGGGATGGGGAGGAGCGAAGGGAAATTTGGGCTGGAAATTGGGAGAACATTCCTAGCCGGGAGGGTCTATCAAGCTGTGGAAGAGTCTCCCAGAGGAAACAGCAGCCCCATTGCTTGGGTCATGTAGAGCCAGACTGAAGCATGCTATAGGGGATGCTATAGGGGACGGCCCAGTGCTGAATGGCCTAGACAGGACCATCTCCATCTCCTCTGAGTGCAGGAGAAACGCAGACTGCATGTGCTGGAATAAAGCAACGCTTAGCTCCCGGGCCGCCTGCTGCTATATATATATATATAGATCACGTAGGGGGTTTTCCGAACAGACCCACTTTGAGGCTGAGGCTGGAATTCCAAACGCAGCACTTTTTGGCCATTC